>NC_052536.1:10854240-11011428 GCF_016699485.2 Gallus gallus
AGAGGGAGCATTAAGAAATCCTTCAAATAATTGAGGTTATGTGATAAAATACTGACTCAATGACATCATTTTCATTGATACTGTCACTGATATAATTCAACTTGATAACACAGATATTACACTTAGACATAAACATTCAAGCAGAGAAAGACATAAGTATAACTATTTCATTGATTTTAATTAAATTTTCTTAAGTATTGCAAGCTTGGCGTATTTTTAATTTTATTTTCATTAAAGGGCTTGCTTGGTCTCCCAGAGCCCTAATAAAAACCTTCTTTCAACTCCTTTCTTTCCCGTGCTCCAACCTACATTTCTACATAAGAAAAGGACCAAAATATTTAATTTACTATTTCCATGTGCTGAAATTTGCGCACACCATTCCCTTAATTTAGGCCACCATTCACTGTATCATAATAAGGAAGATTCTGTTAAATTATGCCCACCTAGAGCTCAGTAGTCTTTGAATGCTAGATAAAATCATTCTGTAAGGCTAATGAAGACAGAAACTCTGTCTGTAACAATATTAAGTTTGTTTTCTCTAGTGATTTGAAGAAGTGAGCAATCTGTCAGTAATACATTGAGGGAAATTACTTGTCTTGTAGGAATTCCCGCTGACAGTCACTCACTTGCAGTGCTGACCCAAACATCTACCTGCTGACAAACAAATTACAGTGTCTAACTTTGAGAAGGTAACTTGCTGTTTTTAATTTTGATTGGTCTCGCCAAATCTCTTTCACAATTATCCAATCTCCATTCTTCATTGTGTTAAAAAAAAAAAAAAAGGAAAACCCTATCGTTTTTGCACTTGAAAAAATTATTATTGCCTACTACATCCGAGAGTGTTATGTCAGATAAAACTGTTAAGCTGCATCTAACCAACATTAAGACTGGCAGCCCTGCCAGTGACTGACTGGGTGAGTGAACACATTACTGAGACAGCATTGTAGAAATTAATTTTCTTCAATAAAGTGATTTTTAAGGCTCATATATTTCACAATCTAAACATATGTCACTGTTTCATAAACAAAATAAATGGATTAAAATAATACATTACCAGTATGCTGACACATGGAAATATTTTAATTAGAAATACTTAAGCTGCGTGATATTTAACTGCTATATTTGTTGAAGAGGAGCATGCATCATTTAATAAGACATAAGGCAGGTACATCACTTTGCATGATGTGGTACCAGAGTGGGACCAAATCACCCTGAGTGTAAGCTATCACTATCAGATCACATTAGACCCACTAAAAATTGCTTTAAGGTTACAACATATAGAGGAAACTCCAATAAGAGAAGCAGTCCACTGCAACAACTTTTTCACTGAAATAATAAGTCACCAAGATTCTAGTTTCTGAGAATAATATTTCTTCATAAAAGGCCACATTTAACATCTTAGCTATTTAAAGGCTGTATTTACATGACTGTCGCATTACATTGGCCTCTTTCCTGCACATTCTTCTTGACTTACTTTAAGAACCAGCACTAAAATAGCTGAGGAAAGCAAATGTCATCTGTGTCCTGAAATTTATATGTGTGAGAGAATTGGAATAAGTAGGAATGTAATATATTGTTTACTGTACTGAGTGCCCTCTGTTCTCCAAAGGTCAAAAGCATTGTAACCTTAGAGTTACAGTTTCTGATTGTTCCCAGGGTTAAATACATTATCAAAATTAATGGTTCAAACCCCTCAACCTTCAGATATATGAGTATTCATGCCTCCATCTGCCGAACTGTTCAACTAAAAATAGCATTCTTTGGCCTTCACTCTACTCGTATTGTGCCCCTGAGGCAGGCTATGCAATGCTTCAGCGGTGTGCTGGATCCACACCCAGCGGTATAACAAAAGGTCATTTACTTTGCAATTAGAAGAGAGTATGAAAGGGTAGGATGAGATGGGAGGGGAGAATAGAAGTAGATAAATACATGTTTAGTTAAAACTTACATTTTTTAAATCAATTTTAAAAACTTCAGGCCTCAAGAACACAGCTGCAACTACAGTTAAGACTCGCCAAGGTTCATTAGGGTGGTAAGCGATAAATTTTAAAGGACAAATTACACAAATAGTTTAGGAAAGAAGTTATGAACTAGAGCTTTTTTGTTTGGCTTTTTTTTTCCTAGAGCTTGCTTTGTTTAGGAATAACTCCAGTTAGCATCATTGTAGTGCTTCCATTTCTATCAACAGTTTATCAGTTGTGGTTAAGAGAGTTGCAACATTTCCTTATTTAGCACATAGGCTGCTTTGTAGAAGCATATAGGAATGAAGGCAGATTTTTAAACCACGAAGAGCACACAGGAACCTTCTTTGTTTGAAAGAAAGGCTGTATAGGTGCCCCCTCTGCCACCACTGAGACTTCCCAATAACTAGGCTACTGCTACCACAAGAGTTGGGAAAATCCATTTTATGATCAGGTTCACTCTTTTAGCACGATTACTCCTCATACATATCTACAATCAGTTAATAGCACTGCAACCATTTGAGAACTAAGGACAAAATTTAGGGAAATGCAAAAGGAGAGGAATGGAACAGAAGGTGAGGAACTAAAAGAGAAGAATGAAAATTATTGCTTCTTTTTTTCTGCTCTCATTGATTAATTTTAAAAACAATCAACTTTTGTTGTAATGTGCATCAGAACTGGTTCACACACCTCTATGCATACCTGCTACAGCTGTTTTTGGTAATGTACCTTTAAACTATTTAGCACAAGGTTGATACGGTGGGATTCACTCACAGTTGTTTGAAGCTGGAGGAGTAAACAGAAGCAGTTTTGTCCCTCTCAGACAACAATTGGAGAACTGTTTCCTCATCAGCAAGGTCCTGACAAGACATGGTTCTAGAACACATTACTTAAATCTTAGCCAAATTGTTGAGGAAGCTCATGAGACAAGGCCGAGCTGTCAGTGGGAAATGTGGGACAGCTTGTATCTTTTTTTCAACACTGCCATCAATGTCACCCTCATGAGATCGGCATGAAATGAAAACAAGCTATCTGACATCAACCCAGAGCAGAACATTCTACTACTTCTGGAATGGTATAGACATGTAGTAACTACAACTACAGTCTTCAACTCAAGGAGATATATTATCTGCAGGTGAGACACAGGCATCCAGAGAAAACACATTTTGATACTGATGGGCTAAATAGAGCTTCAATGAAATAGACAAACCATTAATTATAAATCACTGTCACTGGAGAAACATCCTCCGTGCAATAATTGCTACGGTTACACAATGTACCTGGGAGTAAATTGTTTCCTCTGCTAGCAAATTCACAGCTTCCATTGAAGCTGTCCTAAGACACAGGAAAATGAGAACACAAAAGTGCTAGTAGCTCTTACTCAAAGCTTGATCATCCCAACAAAATAAGTGAAAAAAGAGGAGGCTACAAGCTTGAAGCTGATAAAGAATTTCCACTGCAGCTGGATATAGATTTTAGAATATAATTTTGTGAACAATAGTAATGTTCTAGTAAAGCTGAATCATTAGAGCTCCTGCAAAGCTTGTTTAATTGTGATAGTTTCTAGTCCACAAGTTCTCCAAACATCGATAACATGCACACACTCACATGTAGTAACAAAACTAAACATGCAAACTAATTAGCTATTTCTCCCACTGGCTGAAAGGAACAGAAACTAGTTTTGTGATCAGTATTTTAAGCACTTGGGAAATACTCAGATACCGTGGTCACATATTTATGTAAATAAATAAGTGGGTGGGGTACACGGAAGTAAGATGGAGAAAGAAGGGGGAAGGGAAGCAAAGCTGAAAAAATGAGCTGAAATGCTACGCCCTTAGCAGACTTCATGATGCATCAGGTATAACAACAAATTCCCTCCCACAATCATACCTAAATAAAATTTGCTTTTAGGGTACACTTAGGAAAAGAAAGCATCAATACTAAGAGTCAATAAACTTCAGCCAATTTGACAATCAGATGAGCAGGTACCGACTGAAGGCCAAGTACTCTATTATGTAAGTCCTTATTAACATTAAACGTTAAAGAGTTTGAAATGCCATAGAAGTGAAATTCAAACGAAATGGAAAGGGTGGGGGGAAGTAAGCCAAAAAACTCCTTTACAACAAATATTTCTGAAGGGAAATTCTATACCCTCAAGCACTCAAACATTTTTGAATTTATTAACACCACTTCCTTCAAGTTCTTTTCTCTATCTGTGTATATCATTTTTATCAGCTTGGCCTATAATTTCTGAAAATTAATGAAAATGCAGCATTGCTGTAGGTTCTGGTCAAGGCTGATGTGCAGATAGATCTGTGGGCCCCACCTATAACTGCTAATGGGAACTTTTGCTTCAATAAGTATGCAAATACAGATTTTCAAAGGATTCCAGCTAAAATTGAGTACCTGCTATTTTTCCTTTTGAAAAACTCCTCTTTAGTTTAAAGTCTCTCTAAGAGACAGTCTTAATATATTATTACGACGCAGAAACATTCTGGGAGATCTTGCTCTGAAGTGTCAGAGCGTTCCCTTTCCAAGTTCTGCTTTTAGGTTTGGTCAGGTATAAGCTCAAGGGGTCTTTTCTGACAGTTCCATGGGTGAAAAGTGAGTTTTGGTCCCATTCTCACTTATGCTAACTCTGCAATAAGAATATCAGCAACGGGTAAAGATGAGAGGATTTTTAATTTGCTTTGTTCCCTCTGGAAAAAAGGTATAATTGCATAAGGGTAAGCAAAGTAGATTTTTGGATATTAACATGGCAATACACCGCTACTCTAGGCACAATTTATTCCTACTTTGTATGTGAACCGAACTCTAACAGGGGTTTCAAAGGTTTACTTGCAAATAGTTACATGCATCTTTAATGGCCTTTCCTCTCATGTTCACTGTCACTTCCTTTCCACACATTTTAACTCTGAAAGCTTTTGACTGTTTCTTCATTATTTATGACATTGTTGTGTCTTTTCTTGTGAAATTAAAAACTTCTTGCCACAAAAAGCTAGCTAATAACATGGCACATAAATCTTCCTTTCACAACATTTCAGTCCTTCTATGCCAGAAAAACATAAATGACCAAACCAAGCATCCTGACTATGCTTGGCATTTGACCAGCTTAATGCACAGAATGGTAGAGATTACCTAAATACAGAAGCCAAAAGAGTTATTGTATTGTCAATCCCACACTGTCTGTGAAAAAGCTTCAGTAACACACTGGTTTTCATACACACACTGCCCCAATTAAAGGTAGTACCATGCAGATACAGGGGAAAGACTGAATGAAAATAAAGTGGAAAAAGACCTTTGAATATGTTTCTTACCAATTGGTCATATAATTAAGAAAATACCATTAATTCTGCTTATGTAAAATACGCAGAACAGTGTCTTTCACTTGGAGTATCAAGGTTGAATGCATGTTGCTGTATTTGCAGCACCATAAGTACATAAGGTGTTAATCCTCCTGGGCTGTGCTCAAAAAATATTTAACATTCAGGCTATTATTTAGCATACAGCTGGTTAGCAGTTTTCCCCTAAAATTTTGGCTTCGATCCCACATTTTTTTGTTCTGGCACATACCTGGAGCTGTAAAGGGCTGAGTCCAGAAGCAGCAGCAGCTGCCATTGTTGATGGAATGAACTGCACAGGGTAGTTATCACCTGTCGGGAGAACAATGCGTGCAGGTTCAGACAATGAGCAGAGAATAGCAGCAGACAAGTGCAAACATGGACCTAGGATTGCCTGTGCTCCACAGCACTCCTCTAAGCCTAAACATCTGCAAAAACAAAAGGCTTTGCTGGGCACGGGCTTGCCATGCTCCCTTGGAACTTTTTTGTTAGCAGATAGCTGGTAGGCAAACTGGCAAAACATAACAAAACATTTTTGTTTTTCAAAAGCCATGTTCGAATCAGGCATGTAAACTTGGGCACAAAGTGGGACTCAAGGCCACAGACACACAGACAAGATACCCTAGGAAACCCCAGTGGATCCCAGAGGGAAAAAAATGTCACCACAAAACAGGATCCATTTGCTGCGACCCAAGAAATTCCATCCCTGATTAATGCAGAGTACTTTCCTTTCAGAATGAAGTAGCTCTTTCCTGGGAAAGCCACCTAGCTGACAACACAGGTTGAGGTGGTCTTTGTTTCGACAACTCCTTTCAGATAGCCAATGACAAAAATCAAACTAAATGGTCTGAAAAATAGCTGTAAATATAATTTTAGCTATCCCTTTCAGCTGGGAACCTACTCAACTCTAATAGATGAAGAAGTAGTTCAGTTACACAAAGATCCAGACCCAAAAATCTCTGCGTTCTATTTTCTGGGAACTGAAAAATGTGTGCCCTCTGCATAGAGAGGACAGCAAATACTTTAGAAAACAAGAGATACTATTGATAAAAAATGCGTGCAACATGGTGTCGCACAGTGCCACAGAGACTCTTAGTCCATGTAAAGAGTGAAGGAATGCTGAAGCAGTTAGGAATTGGTAATGTAAAAATTAATACAGTGATGGATAAATTACACTGTAACTATGACTTAATGGAATATCGCTTTGGCTCAAGCTTCTCATTGAAAGTCAGAGTTAAGTACTATCTGTAGTCTACATTTTAACAGACTGCTCTTCTCTACATTGTTGAGATTTATAATAATCAGCCTGTTTTGTGTTAACTTTTCCATGCTAAAAGCATAATGTAATAATGAGGGAAAATATCACATTCAAAATGAAATAATCCGGACATTCCAGGAGTTAGATTTTTTTTGTCAGCACCCTCAAAGTAAATAACAATACCCAAAGTCTTGGCAGTAGCTGGATTTCTCAGAACTCTTCTTATTTACCACCTGAAGTGCTATTGTGTTCAGCTCAGTTAAAACGTTCAGTTGTTCCACTTTTTTAATAAATTGTACATGTCTAATCCACAAGGTCTCTTTGCATCATATCCATAATACCTCACCAGACCATTGAGCACAGTATGCGCTTGTACACAGTCCAGTAACAATTGGCTTCTGATTGCATATGGAGCTCTGCTACAATGCGTTCACTAACACTATATTGAACTGGTGTCCTATGGAGTAATGTTCAAAATATCTCCTCTTATTTTCCCCCTTCCATGAGGTTGATTTTAGTTTGCAAAGATGTTGGTTTTTTTTACCTAAAAAAAGAAAAAGGCAACAAAAAAATCTAGCTCCTTTCTTCAACTACTAAAGCTGCCTCTTTGTGGTTAAGCAATTCTACTCATCTCTTTGATATTTATATGAAATTATCTGAATAAATAAGTCGCTAATCTAAGTTAAATAAAGTTTCTGTCAGAAATATTTTACAAGGTTTTAAAAAAATCACAAAGATGTTGAAATTAATGATGCCTTAAATGGAGGGGGGGGGGGGGGGGGGGGGAGAGAGAAATAACCTTCCCAGTCATCAGCATGGACTGTCTTGCAGAACATTTTGGAGGCATTCTTTCTTTAAATATCATGAATAATTCATTCCTGTTCCACACAGCAATCTCTTCTTTCTCTCTCCCCCTCCACATCTACTTTTTAAGTTCAATACCAGTTGCTTTATTTGTACTAAAACATTTTCCATGTCAAACATATTTAAAAAAAAATCAAACTCTAAAAGAATTCCCCGCGGCACTCCTTTTTCACAGCTGTCACGCTCCTATGGTTTGAAATAGCCAGATATTTTACACACACGCATACACACACACACCCCCACACAGGCAGACACACCGAGTTTTTAGCTTCACAATTAATTTAACAGTATCTCTACCACACCCTATAGTGTTCTCTCGCTCACCTGCTGGCTACAGCTCCTTCTTTTGTTCCAGGAAAGTATAATTTCATAGTTATGCCATTTATTTATTATTAACACACCGTACTATCCCTTATTTTTTTGTCCTTATTTTAATACCCTAAATTATGGTTAAGTCCTGGTGTGTTAGCAGCGTCATTACGCTGAGAACAAAAATTAATACTCTGTCAGCCTTGGAATACTTTGCTGACACAAAGCAGTAAAAGCAGAGCAAAGGTATTTTAGTTTTTTTTCCTCCCTTGAGGAAACGGAGCATGCAGGGAATTGACTGGTTTTAATTTTTAATTACAGAAGGTACGTATTTCTCCCCTCTAACTTTCTCAGTGCAAGAATGGATCAAGAAGCTTCTCAGTAGCTGTCTTGGCAAGAAATCAGTCAATGCATTGTAGCAATCTTTTTTTCCAAATTTGTTCCTCGATTCAGAATGCTTGCATGAAGATCCATTCTTTTAAATTTGAACAAAAGAAGACAGAGCGTGTTCAGACAAGTCTGCTTTAGGTACCAGGGTGTGCTGGCCTTTCATAACCAGGCCTAAGAAGAACGCCAAAAGAAGAAAATCTGTCATGTTTTGCAAACTGATCTCTTCAATCTCCTTGCTGTGTTGATTGTCTATTTACATTTGGCTGCTGCTGTTTATATATAAATTGGTGTTTACAAGCTACGGAAAATGACACCAGACTTCTGTTTCATTTGTCAGGTTGAGCAACATTTTCAACTGAATAAAAGCAGCATAAAATTGTACCATGCTATTCCATGTGGAGATAATGTAAATGTTCTTCAGTTTGCCTTGGATTAAGGGAGGAAGCGTACTGGATTTTATTTATAGGACGTATGGACTTACTTTCCAGATCACGGCTTTGCAAGTTGTAAGGAAAAGAAGGAAGTCTGGCCAACAGAAGAGTCAGCTCTTGTGAGATTCACAGTAGGGGAAGGCTTTGGTTTATTACCAATCTTTCCTAAAATATGATTGTAAGACATAAGCTGACTCTCCAAGTTTTCAGTTTGATAATGGCTTACCCATTTTGGGATTATGCCTTAAAACCTGTCTCTTCACATATGGATCTCGAAAAGCCATTTGCACTTTATCTTCATGCAATTGTAGAATAATAGGAAACAGGGGTGGAAGAGCTGTGCCAGATCACACACAGTCTTGCTGGGACACAGCAGAGATACAGATGCCCACCCCTTCTTCAGGACTGAAGAAAAGGTTTACAGAGGTGACAGATAAGGCAATACTATACAGCATCTCCTCTGTCTGATGACACAACATTAGTTCTTCCTGAACAGGAAGGATCTGAGCGGGATCTGAGAGCCACGGCATTGCCTTATTGCCATCCTCACATTACAGCAAAATCAGCTGCCCCAGCGATTGCCTGCTTGCAGGTAAAGCGCTTTAGTGCAAATCCCAGTTGAAAATATTCAGCTGCCTACTACCACTTCCTGCTCTCACCTCAATGTTTAGGAGTGAGGCACACATAGATTGCAGCAACAGATCCTGAAGGCTACAGATTCCTTGTTGCAACCACTAAAACCCAACAAGGAACACATGACAGACTAGGTCAGTGCTGGGGAATTTCCATCAGAAACGAGACTCATGTAGCACCTCTGCCATGTAAAGATATATGTCCAAATCAGTACACAGCTGATTCTGTTCTCATGTGCCAAGAGGAACAGCAGCTTGTGGAAACACAGTACGGTGTTATATAAAATATGAGCCATTTTCAGCTCTGGGAAAAACTTCTGAAAGGCCTGTTCCAAATGGAAATGGCAATGATGAGTATCAGCGTAACCTGACAGATCTAAGAAGATGCTAGCTATGCAGTCTAGTTATTGTAATCACCGAGTTTAATTAGTTCTATGATAAATATCTCATAGTGCTGTAATGTTCTGAGGTCCAGCCAGATGACAATAAGTATTACAGGTTTTTTTTGTCACGTTTCATCTAATTTTTTTCAATGACTTCAAAGTAGTTACTATTTACTTGCTTCAAAGCAAGAACAGAACAATGACAAAAATTTAACTTCATTTCCCATTAGTTTTGCCACTGGCCTAGGAAAAGAGTCTGAATTTTCACATTTCATTATATTGCTAGCATAGAAAAATCTCTTGTAAATTATTTTAGTCTATAAAACAGAATAACCTAAGCAGGCAGACAGGGGCTGTTTCTCAATCATTCTAATCATGATCTTTATATACTTTCTGGGTTAAATAAGAAGATATGCTTTGAAAATACACTGCAGCATATTACTATGAAAACCCATTTAAATAGATGTTTACACTCTCCGTGCCTCAAAGTCTCTATTTTCAATAATCTATTTCATAGGTACTTTCCACATCTGATAAAAAACTGACAGAACAGAAAACACTTGTAGAAGACTATTGAGCAAAAGTAGTCATTGCTTTCAAAGTCACCTAAAGCACTGCTACACAGCCAGCACGGTCTGGCCCAGCATTAACCTCTACCTTTCCTCTGTCACCATCCTACTTCCCCATTCTCTCCTATACACAAACCTGGAAAGAAGTAACTCCTGAGGCACAGCAAAGTGGAGGCAGGAGTTATCTTCCTCCTTATAGCACTCAGTGCCTCTTTACCCAGGGCACCAAAGGGGAAACTCTAATCATATTCAAGGATAGGAAAATTGCACTGGAAGAAAAGGTATAATGATACTTATGTTACCCAGCAGTTCCAAGTAGTAAGTATCGTGGTCACAGTCAGAAAGCTAGAATAGTTGCTTTGCTGTACTTGGAATGCAAAATAATCATAATAATTGTGTGGCACCTCTGGGCAAGTATTAGCTTCCTAACAGCTGCCTCTCTTAGTTTCCCACTGGAATAAGGGGCAACCCCATAACCAGGTACTCTGCAAGGTTCGTCAAGTGCCTGCAGGTCAACAGTCACAACAGTCATTTGAGATGCAAGCGCCCTAAAGTTTTAATTAATCCAGTATACACTATAAATACTGAAATATGTATAAAAAATTAATTAGGTGGTCTATGCAGCTCTGATTTCTCAATTAGTACTTACCACGCCGGAAAATTATATTACATGACTTTGAGATACATAAGGAAGCACGGGACTTTGGGGTTTTTTTTTTTCTCTAATGTAATTATTACTTGTCATGAGTTCTTGCTAACTTCTGGCTCTTTCACCTCCTAGAGTTCCAAAACATGGGGGAAAAGACCTACAGTCACCTGATATTATAGATCCAGCCAGGCAGTAGGAAACTGTCCTGTCGGATAAAAAGAATAGCCGTATGTCAGCAATTCTGTGAGTTTTCTATTCATAACATTTTAGAGCCCAGGAGTTCAGCAGGCATGTTCTGGAAGGGCCTCAGAATCTGTTTAATTCTCTTTCCTTCCTAGAGTTCCTCCTACTGAGGGTGTAACTTACTACAGTTTGTTACATTTTCCTACTTTAGTCTAAATTCAGAGTTTAAATTCATATCTGCAACAGTACCCAAGATGATATCTTGACACTGAGCCAAGCAGACATGAGCTTTTTTTTTTTGTGGCCCATTTAGCCCTCAAAAACACATCTGCATTGACATACACAAGTAATCATAACCCTACCTGTGCACTAAGGTCAGATTTCTTATCCTGGCCATCATGGTACACTAATGTGGATACGCTGCTTCCAAATCAGAGATGGCTTATATCTAGCCCATTTTGTGGGCTAAGAAAGTAAATGTGCACACACAACCATTAGACATTTCCTAATTGACACAGAGTTTCAAAAGTACCCATCTCCCACAACTCCTATTACTGAAACCCCTTTCAAGGTCATTTCTGAATGTCAAAGAAAATTGGCACTGTCAAAACTTAGCCTTGCCTACATCAATCTAGAGTAAAACGAAGCAAAAACCAAACAGGCCAGCAGAAAGAAAACTGTAATTCTCTAAAGGGTTAATGCATCTCCCTTCTTTCCTCAGAAGTATAAGTGAGTTTAAACCGACACTTCTAGAGTTGAAACTTTCATTTCTCACAAAGGTGGAAGAGTACAGGTAGTATCAGTCAAGTTCATAAATATTCCTCAGAAATGACTTTGAAGAACCTCTCTATGAAAAGTGTAACTTAATCTCCAGTTTCATTAATTCCTAAACTACTGTGCTGAGAGTGCCAAAAATAGGAATTTATCAATAGAAACTGTAGTTATGGTGTGTTTTTTTAAATCATGACCTCTCTCCAACAGAAAAGACTAACCTGCCTAGCTACCTGTGCCACACATGTTGTAGAGCTTAATAAATATATTATAAATATAAATGTTCTCACTTCTTGCCTGTCTGAGTATAGCCAGATCATTGTGACTTCGGTCCTTTATTAGCGTCAGCTGGATACAAACCACTAACATACTATTAGGTAGCTCAGCTCTGTTCCCGATAGCTCTGTTCTGAGATATCTAGGTCTTGATTTCTGTCTGTGTTTCAATCTTTTAACGTTTGTTATATACTTTTTTTTTTTTTTTTTTTTTTTTTTTTTTTTTTTTGCATTCCAGCAAGTAAGAAAGATGGCTTTAAGTTTTATCACTTTTGCAATGAGGTCAGCAGAGTCACAGGTAAAGCAGTACAGGCTTGATAAGTAGTTAGAATAGGTACTATAAGGAACACCTTGGGATAACTGCAAAAATCTGTTCTTTTGCAGAAAATCATGCTGGTATTCTTTCAGAGTCACTGCCATACCAAAGTATCCTACAGAGCCAAAAGCAACATGAAGCAATTTGACATATCACCTTTCAGAGGGGTGAAGAACCAACAGTTTAATCATTAAGAGCGACTACTCAGAAAGCAACTCCAATTAAAATGAGAAAAGCAAAAAACTAGAACACAGGCCTTCTCTCATCTGCAAGATGATAGGTATTAGCCAGGGTGTTGTGGACAGTCTCTACAACTGGCAATTCTTATCACATCTTTGGAGAGAAAATATTCTTCACTTTGTTCTCCAAGTCTTGTGAGGTGGTTATATGTGTGAATGACCATCAGCCTGTGCCATCTAGAACCAGCTGCCTTTCAGAGCTCCATTATCCGGTTCCTGCATATAGTGCCCCAGCAAGACAAGTTGGAAAAGAACTTAGGGAGTTTTAATGCTGCAGATAAGATAATTAAAAGATTCAGTGTTTAAAAATATTTGGTGTTTAAAGAGGAATGTCTCTAGACTAAAGAGGCAGATTTGAGCTGGATGAACGGAAATGCTTGCTGAAATCCTGTTTGGCCTCATTTCATTTAATATTAAGTAAACTTGCTAGAAGAGATTTTAGGTTGAACCTGGCTTTTAATTAGCACACTGTTTATATCATCTATTATGAGGCTTTACTCTGGATATGACCCTGCTCCTGCTGCAGTCCACTGCAGAAATACCACTAATGTCAGGGGGAGCAGGATCAATGCTTTACTTTGTACATTTCATATTTAATGTCAAAAAAAGAAACTGGTATTTATGTTTTGTAGTTATTATCAGGTTAATATGCTAAAGGCAGCTTGACAGGGAATTAATGAGCAAAATAAGGTGGCTTCTTCTGGACTGAGGTCACTTACAAAGAATGCACAAATGAAAATAAGGTTGACTCGTATTTACTTAACTATCTTCCTACATTGAATTCCTTTGGCAATGTGTCTTTAAACATTTAAAGCCCTGTTTACAAGGAGGCTCTGAAAGTAGCTTCAAACCATTATATCCCTAATTGAATTCCCCAGGAGTCCTGTAAACTCAGAGGAAAAAAGAAAGAAATCATAACATTTGCTAAATCATCTCAAAACATATTTCCCTGCAAGGTTATATGACCTGTTACAAGTCTGATGAATAGGATTGAACTACTGACACCTTTTATTATTTAGATTGAAATCAAACAAAAAGTTGCCCATTTGAAGCCTGATAATTAAACTATGCTTGCTCTGACTTTTATCACTAATTAAGAGTAACAACTTTGGCACAAGACAAGTACACTGAAGATAACACAATTAATTACAGATACATAGCTTTTGTATAATGGCACAGAGCAGAGCAGATGTAAATTAGTAGACTGGTAGGCCAATATTTAGAGCAAATGACTTTTGGGGAAATTATGGTTAAAAAAAAGACACAGAGTTTCAATAACTAATATTCCATCTACATCCTTCAAACCAGAAGCTTTTTGAAGTGGAGCTGCAAAACTTCACACTATTTCTAACCAGCTATGCCAGTAGCGTAGTATCCTCTATATGAGACAGATTGCATAAGAAGCTACAGTTAATATCTTAAAATGTTAAATAGCTTCACATCCCTGTCAGCTTACCTGGCTTGTAAGTTATTCCTGGGGGGAAGAGGAATCCCTGCTGGGCTGCAGCAGCCGCTGCCAGTGTCCGCTGGTCGTGTGGAAAAATTGGGATCATGAGCGGAGGCATGTGACCCTGAACCTGCTAAACAGAAGAGAGTCTCTGATCAGAAATAGCACAAATTTGTCTTGACAGGTATTTCTGCAGTACTGATAGTGTTCTTGTGTTCACACAGTCCCACGGAACCTTCTCCTTAATGTAATCCCTGCCAATTTCACATTATCACATCAAAGCCTTCAACTAACATTGTTTTCCCTCAGTGTCAAAGGTGTAGCAGTCTCGGTGAACTGCACATTTTCCTACTTCTTGGTAGTTTTTTGGTTTTCTTTTTTAGTTAACATTCTCTGCCCTGGCATGAGGTAAAAAAATATAAACCTTTCAAACATACCATAGATTCTTTAATAAGAAGAGTGGTGTGTATTTCTGTTAATTTTTCACAAGGCTGCTTATCTTTGGCCACGAACAGCAGAATGACAAGTATTTTAGAAGTAATCTACCACTGCAGTAGCCACTCCGATGTTCCAATTTTAGTATCCTTAGGGTAATTTGAATTCTGAGATCTTACAACATTGTATTTTTCACCAACAACTCAGGTACATTATTTCAAAAATTCACCGCAGTATTAAATAGTCTCCTAGCCTGTACTCCAGCTCTTAAGATTTAAGGCTCCAACATCTTGGCTCCCAATTAAACTAACATCCTTTGCCATACACACCTCACTATAATGTACAAATTGCTCATCTGTCTAAGCAGTTTTATAGTTTTATGCACTATCATGTACCTTGGCAATTATGGAGCTGCATACACAGAGCATTTCAGAATAAAACCTACTATATCAAATTTAATTCGACCTTAATAAATGTATCAAAGAGTACAAACGTACAAAAGCAGAACGTTCTTCACTTTGTATTAGGATTTGCATTGAACATATAGAAAACAGGAGATGTGACAGAACTGTGTCTGTTAAATCCACTTTTTTTCCTACTATCTTCATTTACGTTACATGTGAGACAGTGGCTAGGATCACTAAGAGTTTTTATCCATCATTTCTGAGCCCCACAGCCACCCAAGCATCTGACTATAATTTGTCTGATCAGTAGTTAAGTGAACATATAATGATTTATGTATCAAAGATGGAAAGAAATTGTTTTTTTAGACAGAAAAAAAAAAAAGTTTGCCTTCATTCCACCATAAATCAGTGGTATCAAATACTATTAAGAAGTTAAGGTGCACTTCAAGCATTTTTGTTTTCATTTTAATTCCTAAAAAACTTTTTTTTTTTTTTTTGTCAAATTCCATATGGTGACCTATGACATTGTTTAAATAGTGCCAAATTTTCTTGTCATATCCCCATTACATTCATAACCATTGATGCAGTGCAGAAATGCTACTGTGTGTGTCTATGAGGGTTAATTTACCAACAACTCTCCTCTTGGGAAAGCCCTAAGATGTAGGTTAATAAAGGTCAAACAAAAAATAAACACTTTACAGTATTTTTTTTAAATCCATTTCTCAAGAAAATCAACTTATAATAAAAAGGTCTTTGTGCAATTACTGCTATGGCACTGGGGCGTGAAAGAAACTCGCTTTGAGCAGCTATTTCTTTCATTTTAGCTGAGGTAAGCCTGGCTGTGCATTTTAGGTTATGAGTTAAACTTGGTTAGATTGGAGTTGATCCCCACGTGCCCAGACCAGGCATTTACCTCTGATAAAATGGTGCTCATTTTGCTGCATGGTGTTACTTTACACTGGCTCTACAGGAGTCCAGCAAATGAAAACACAGCCTTTGTCTGATAGGAACAACTGCAGGATATTGTAGAATTCAAAACATAATACAATTAACAATCATTTTCCATAGTTTCCAAATGCCATCTAATCAATGGACGCAAGATTTCACAAACATCCCCTTCAATCAGCAAGCACAGCTGGTATTTCAAGGGAAATTGCACAGGTACGAGACACCAACACAAACTCAGAAGATTCAGGAAAATAGAGAGGGAGCTGTGGTTAGAGTGATGTTGCAAACATACACCCACAGCAGCTCTTCACACCACAGTGTCATAAAAACGATTTCAAACATATTATTAGCACCAAATCCTAAAATGGTCATTGACTTTTCTCTATGAAATGCTGTAGAGTTGCATCCACTATTATCCAGAAGACTTTTTAAGACTGTCAAATGTTTTCTGCAAGTGTGGAGAATTACCACTGCATGTTCTACCTATGTGCCCTATCTGCTCCTGTTCCATGAGGTACTTACTTTGAACGTAGGATCAAGTCCTCAGCCTGTATAGATCAACATAACTCTGACTAAATGGGACTTACACTGAAAATGCAAACTGCAGGTTACACTGAAAAGAATTACTGAAAGAAGCCCATACCAAATGACAATCCTTCCCTCCCACTGTCTTTTCACTGACAAATGTTAAATACTATTCCTAGGTCAGTGCTGGTTTCATCCAGAATTATTTTATCCATAGGTGTCCATTATGAGCACAGGTCAACTGAAAAGCACAAATAAACATTAAAAGGCCATTGACAGTACAGGCATCACTGATAACTGTATTGTTAGATGAAGTGAGTATCAAAAATACAATAGACAAGTTTTATTTACAATTTTTTTCAAGGAGATTTGTTGCTGTTTTTTCCCCCTATTTCCATTTTACTCAGTGGGGAGAAATTGGGAGGAGGGACTGATGGGTGCACTTCATAAATTCGGCTACAAGCCCAGAAATTTTAATTGCTGAGATGTTCTTTAGGTCTTTCTGAAAAGCAAGACGATAGCAGATGCCCGAGAAACACTTTGACTCTGTCTCTTTGCATTCGTAAAAATAGCCTATTGTTGGATCCGCGCTTTCCCCTTTTGTCTCCTCTGTGCTAAGTTGTTGATGATGCCATTTTTTGCCATCTGCCCTAGAGCTTCATTAAAGATACATGAATGAACTAACTGGGCTGCTATCTTGTGAGGAACAGGTGCTATTGTTTGTCCCCGAAGACTTGCACTAAAGATCTCACTCAGAATACTTGAGAAAGAGCATCTGCAGCAGTCAGTCAGAGAGTAACTTGGCAGAGCCCATACTATGGGCTAATATGCAAACAGTGACACTCAGGGGGACTCATTTTCTCTTTCATGAAGATTATTTATTTTTTTATTTTTTTGTTTATTTATTTATTTATTTTTGGTGAAGGGTAATAAATGTTTGGTTTTGAACAATTCTGCCAGTCTATACCTTTAACTGAAATGCAGCAAGCCCTGATGGAATACTGAAGATATTCCTTTCAAAATTCAGTTCTTCAGCCTCAAATGTAATTCCATCTTATTTCAAGATTTCTTATTTCTTCTTATTTAAAGATTTAAGATTGATTTCTGTTTTTATACAACACGCTCAGATTTTATTCCGTTAAACATGAGCAGCCACCAAGATTAGGAAACTCTTAAAAAGTAGTGTACCATTCCTTTAATATCCCATCACAACTCTGACAGCCCTTGGGAACTGATTACAGCACTTCCTTGCCTGAGATCTAAGTCAGGAAGCAACTTTAGAGCAAATCAGCCCTGATTAGTTCAAGAAGCAACTTCCAATTTGATTCTCCGTGAAATGATACAAGCTGGTGGCCCATTTGATAAGCTGAGCAAATCTGCAGTGCTTTGTCCCACAGGCACGTGAATGCTAATCTTAGAAGTCCTAGGCTGGGCAGTCCTTGTTAGAAAGTCACTGATGTTTAGTGTTATGCGTGGAAAATGGAAGCCAGAGAGATACAGCTTACCACTGCAAAGGAAATTACACTGAATGAAACTGACCTCTTCTGGACAGTGAGAACATCTAAAGAACAGGAAGGGTTCTGTCTTTAAAAAACAAAACTGCTTCTAAAACAAGCATTGCAGCTAGAGTAGCAAAGGCATTCAGAGAAAATGATGGCAGCAGTGCAAGCAAAAAAGGCAGCTCGCACACTTCTGTGTAGCTGAGCTGACCACAGACTCCAAGAGTAGAAAGAAACCCTACTCTATGCTGTTGGCCAAATTCCTCTCCAGCTTTTCAGGATCAAACTTGACAAGCTGCCTCTCCTGTGCAGGTGGCTTCAGGAAAGGGGAGAATAAAGTGCCACTGAGAGCAGGCACAGACTTTGAAATATTTTATCATTACAAACTGCACTAACGCAAAACAATGTGATAGGCTAAATATCCCCTAACCCCTAGAGGAGTTCAACATCCAACTATTTGAAACCATTGCCTTTGAATTCTCCCACCAAAGAATAATACACGATTTTAACTACCCAGCATGTGATATGTGTTTACCTCACCTCTACTTTAAGTGCTCTGTATATGACATATGACTCTGTTGTTTTTATAATGCTACTGGAATTTTATTTAAAAACAAGGCTTTTTTGCTGTTGTTGATGATGATCTTTGTAAGAGAAAAATAAAAGGGGAAAAAATGTGAAATCGCTTTTATTTTTATTAGATTATATTGGTGACAGTGCAAGAAAGTAAACATCATGAAGCATACAGATGTAAGGACTTCTACCAGAACTCAGGTATGTGAAAGTTGGCGGGACCACAACGCTTCAAAGCAGTGCTAAGATTCGTGCAGGTCTGTGTCCTATTCTCCACCTCAGCTCTGCCAGTATTCAAATGAAATCATGCTGTGACTGAGTTCTTTTTTCGGTCCCCAAAATGATCTATTTAGTAAACTGCAGAAGAATTGTACTGAAAAAATGAAAAGGTCTTTTGGTTACAATTGAATGGCCTGGTTGTTTTATTTGTGCTACTCTGAAGAGGCAAAGTGACTGTCAGGCTGGGTTAACAGTTATAAAGGACTTGGCTAATTTGTGTGCCAGTGGTGGCTGGGCCTTTTGTTCTGAGCTCAGAAATGTAACTGATGATCAAGAGTTTGAATTCATGCACGATCAACGTCTAACATTCCCTCATTTTAAGATAATATGTGAGAGCAGACCCAAGCGCTTAAATGAGAAATCTCATCTAGCACAGATGATCCCAGGGAATCATCTGTCACTGTGTGGAAGGAAGGACAACCTATGGAAGGTGTGCTCCAGCCGGCCCAAAGTGATCACGCAGGCACTGCATCATAGCTAAGAGACACAAGATTGCATTGACATAGCTCCCACATTGAAAATTATACACCAGCTGCTTTCTGCTCCTGCTAGCAATATAGAATCACTAGAGCCTATATCACTATATAGGGAGGTATATTATGTTCTAATTTATCTGCCATCTAATTATCTACAGTCTAATTGAAAAATATTTCCTCTCAGTGAAGTACATGAGCCACAAAGAACATGTCTGCCAATGAGATCCCAGGGGAAGTGCTGGCAAATAAACTGTAAAAAAGATACCGTAGAC
Source organism: Gallus gallus (assembly GCF_016699485.2). Taxonomy (NCBI): domain Eukaryota; kingdom Metazoa; phylum Chordata; class Aves; order Galliformes; family Phasianidae; genus Gallus; species Gallus gallus. The sequence continues at coordinate 10,873,670 of NC_052536.1, forward strand.
TTGCAAAGTGAGAACATTTCATATAGGAAACAGTATGAAAAATAACATAATCCACTACAGAATTTGTAAAGAAATCCTAACTGCTATTTTCTTTCTGTTTCCCTCTCTTCCTTCCATTTGCCCAACAGTTCAGCATGATTTGGAGATTTAAGTCTACTGCATTGGCCACAGCATTAATGTGAAAATTGTGGCCGTGATCATAGAGAGAAACAGAGCATTCTTACTTTTTATTACTTCTTCCTCTCTACTTCAAAACTTTAAATGAGCTGAACATAAATTCCATCTGCTTGGGAAATAAAGAAGGGAGCAACAGAAAAATGCTACCGACCACACAGAAAACAAAATGTTTCAGAACAGTAGCTCCTGTTTCCTTTCTACTAGCTTCTCGTTGTATTGCCCTGTTTTTATCCAGCTTTCTTGACTACCTGGAAGTAGAGAATTCAACTGAAGATGATCTCATGAAGAGTATGATAAATGGTAATTAAATCTATTTAAATTGTCTGTATTTTAAGAAACTCTCACTAGGAGGGATGGAGAACATCTCTGCTGTACAGAAATAAATAAAACATGTTATGCAAAAGTGAATTTATAGTTCATTTGGAGTTAGAGATCTACCACCTTTTCAATCCATACAAATGCATAATCTTGTCAATTAAATATTATTGTTAAGGTCTAGTAGTATGTTAAAATCACTTTAAAGTGCAACTAAGGAAAATTCATGTGTGTTTATTACCCCTTCAGGGTCTATTAGTGGGTATTTTATTCAGATTTGTGTTGTAAAATCTGCATAAACTCAGCATATTGTTATCCCCATGTGTGCATTTGTTTGGTTAAAGCATAACAGCAAATCTCTATTTTTGCAACTTCTCGAAAAGTCAAGAGAACTAAAATAGTCCTAATTTTAATCAGATACAAACAGTTATCTCTACAGAAGTGAAGAGTTGACTATTATGCAAATTGTCACAGTTAGTGGTCACCAAGCCATCACAGAAGACTGAGCAAGTCAATTATTTCAGATATTTCCGAAGACTAGTGAAGATGTATGTTTCTCATTTGCACCTTGTCTTATTCTTGCCAAAATATGAAAAATATTGCAGCTTAATGATACTTGTTGATATTTTATATACAGAAGCTCCATTACCTGAGCTCAAATCTAAATATAAATTATGTCAGAAATTCCCCATTAGCTTATGTTTATACGGTGATATCAAAACATGCAACATTTTTGGAGTACGCTGAAATTTTCTGTTGATGGAAAAAATTAGAGCAAGAGATGCTTTAAAATTTGCATTTCATATTGGTGCTTTCAAGCAGAGTTTTCCCCCCACATCCTTTCAAGAGGGAGTTCTTTTTTTGAGTAGTAGCCATCACTAGTTATTAGTGGGAAACTAATTCCCTCAATAGAAGGGCTTGCAATGTACAGTGCAAAACATCACGTAACTCTACAACACTGATGACTGCTAAAGGAAGGACTGTCTTTTGCTCTAAAAAACAGCTCCAGAAGAAGCGAGAATGAAAACAGAGACATCTCTTGGTGCCTCCAATCAAAACTTTGAGGCTGTTTTTGTCAATGATACGAAAAAAGTACAGAAGGTATCTGAAAGCCAGGACTGACACTAATAGGTGTTCTGCCATTTACTTCACTACGGGAAGAATTTCATCATGATCAGCACATTGCTTGTAGTTTTCTATGTTCCTGACAATACATACCAAGGGTTTGTAACCATGTTGTATTGTAATTATATTTCACAAAGCACATACAGCTATTGAATACAAACATTAATTCAGGCTCAAAGACCATGTTATGTCTGCAGGGTACACTGGAGGACACTGATACAAAGTGACCCTGGTCTCTTATTCCAACACAGAGGTAACAACGCAGAGCAAGTATAAAGCAATTCCATTATAGTCCACAGCTTGTAACCTCTACATCATATTGCACAACTGTATAAAGGGCTACCCAAAGTTGAAAGCTATAGCTAATGCAGGACATGCTCTGATGGAAACTCAGAATGAGGCAGCACTGGAGCAGGTACGTGCCAGCGGCACAGAGTTTAGCCCATCAACACTTTTGTGCTGGCAGAACACAAAGGTGGAGGTGAGTCACAGCTATGAAAAGGAGACGTCTTTTCTATCCCACCCAGTCCTGTGGCTGCTTTCTTCAGGTATGTAGTCCTCTATGATTTAACCCTCCTTTACTGTCTCCCTTCACATACAGTGTTGCTATTTTTCCTAACCTGATAATATGCAAGAGGCTGGGTCAAAGGAGTTATTCACACCCAGTGAAAATATTCGTATTTATGATATATTTTTGAAGGAGATTTAATGCAGGAGAGTAACCTAGATAACTTCCCCAGATCACATGATGTTTATGGAATGTCTAGATAAAAACACAAAGGGTTATCACAGGCAATTACGTGCAGAACTGGTTTAAGGCAGAAAACTCCTGTGTCTAGAGATCAAAGTCAAATCAGAATACTGATTGCATGCAAAAATTAATTTGTTCCATCTCTTCCCAGGATTCCTCAGATTCTGACACAATCTGACCATCTTTACTCAGAAAAGGCTCCAAGAAGCTGGTGTGTTTGCATACAGTGACTGAGGTGATTGCCACTGCTAGGTGTACAGTAATTATTGCAGATTTGGGAGTAAGCAACAGAGAGCTTCTTACATCCCAGCGACATACACACAGCCTGCTTCCTTCCTACACCAACTGTGTCTGGCTCAAGTCAGTTATATTGGCTCCTCAAGTTTCTACAGCATTTATGATTCATCTATAAAAACATGTTGAAAGAATAAAATCTTTTAAAAGGTAAAATAAGGCAGAAAACCAGGAAATTCATTTTGAAATGAGCATTAGGTATTTCCTATCCAAGTTTGGGTGTTAAAATTCCAGCAACAGCTATCCTTCAAACCCAAATCCACACTGCTGTGCTGCCTTTTCTGCAGACTACCCTCGATATTCAAGAAGGAATGCCAGCCTTCCAATTTTCTGGCTTTCTCCGCTTGGTAAGAACTCCAGCGTTATTTAAAGCGAGCTTTTGGCTTGCCAACAGATCTCTGCCACGAATCCTCCGCTCGCACTCCCGCTCTTAGTGGGGCTATTTTCTTCAGCTGCTCACGGCAGTCGGTAGGAAGCGGGAGCACGGAGCTGGGCTGCAGTTCAATTTCTGCCTGCCGAATCCACGCTCAAGAGCTGGTTCTGCAACTGCAGCATGCCCGGAGTTTGTACAATGAAACGCACGGGCAAATCTACATAGCATTATCAGGCAGCAACAATGGCCCTTTGTCCAGCTGTGGCTGTCCCCCCCTCCACAGCCAGGCCTTATCTGCTCAGGAAATGCCTGTTTTAACTGACAGGTAGGAGATTAAATCTACAGCTGCCGAAACACAATCTCCACTCTGTTAGATAGGCTTTCATTGAAAGGCACTACAAACACATAATTTGTTTATGTTGTACCAGCAATCTTTGACAAAGCAGACTGTCTAGCTGAGACAAATGTGGTTAAACCCATTTATTGTATTATTTCTGCTACACAGAACAAGCTCTTAAAACGTAGAAACTAGACAAGGCACAAAGCTCTAGCTGTCTAAAGAAATCAAGAATAGATGACTTCTTGTTACACTAGCCCCCTTTACACAGCGTAGCATGTTCTCTCCTGGAAAACATCCACTGTGATTTCTTTCTGTTCTTTCTTGTTCTTTCTCTTTTTTTTCTCCCTCCCCCCACCCCCCCCTACCCTTTTTTTTTTTAAGTGAGTGGTTCAATGATGTTTATGTTTCCAGGTTTTAAAGTTTCTTTTGTTTTCTCTAGCATCAATAGATATAAAATAACTACGTCGGTCAAAGGATGCCTTCAGTTTAAGGAACAAGGGGACATTTCTGAGAGACTCCGCTCAAAGAAAGAATAATTTTCCAGACACACTGTCTGGTCGTCCCGACTTAATGCACACTCAAATAGAAGTTTTGCCTGACTAATGAATGTTGGACTGACCCCCCCGCACCCCCCTTCTCTCTCTGTTTTTTAATCATCAATCACATATTTCTCAAAACATTACTTCATTTTTGTTACACCTTCTGCCTTATTTTAAAATAATACTGCTGGCTGTTTATTTCAAATGAAAGGCACGGGGAACTGATGAATTAAGTGTTTATAAATCCTAGTTTTCAGATTGAAAACAACCTTTTTCATAATGCAAAGGCTTTATAAGAAAAACCTGTCTTTTAGCTCCAGTTTCTTCAGGCCATATATTACTCCAAGTAAACTCTTCTACAAGAACTAAATGGATACTATTGGCTGCATACAATAAGGGCAGCATTCATCTCTTGGGAGAAGAGCCCCAAGAACTCTCCTTACTTCAGTGCAGCAGCACCCACTCCTGAGAGCGGAGCGTGGCCCACACCAATCCCTGCTTTCTGGCTTAAAGGTTGTCTTCCGGCTGATCTGCGTATGCCACTCCAATTAATGTTACCAGGAGCTGTGTGCACACACGTGCTTAGCCCAGCACATTAAAGCATCCCTTCACTCTGACAAAATTTAATCAATGTGATTTCCCAGCGTTATCACTATAGATGCTCAGTACAGAAGATCTTGTAAATCACAGAATTATCGCTCTAATTGTTAACTGCAATTAAAAGGAATAGAAATAGGAGAAGTAGTCAACATCTTCATTTTTGTATCATTCATGTTACTTCTATAACTCTCTCACCTCTCCTGGGGCATTCTCCTACATACCACTTTGCAGTACGTTGGTTTCCTTATTATTTTATTTAACCTTAATCACAACATCCATCGCTGGATTTGAGAGGAAGCTGTATGGAGCTACCATAAGAGCTGCCACTCAGAACGTTCAGTTTGGCATAAAATTAAAAAAAGTATGCAATAAACTGGCTGAATCCATTGGGAATCCCTCAAACAGAATGGATAATGAGGGGAATCCATAACAGACATAAACAAACCCAGAAAGATGTCTGGGGCCAACATCATTATGTAAGATATATGCCCAAGATATATGGGTATACGTTTGAATGTTCAACTTCAAACTCTGCCTGTATTAGATTGATTGAATCTCAGCATGGGGTTCAGTTAATAAACAAACCTTGCCTTTGGAAAATATTTGGGGCTGAAATTATGTATTATAGCCAGGCACCTACTACATGTGGCACGAAGATGCCCTTCTACCTTAAAGCTTTGTTAAAGCAGGATTGTAAAGAAAATTAAAAATCCATACTGTCAGAGGAACAGATACAATTTTCAGGTTAAGTGGCACAACTCTGAAGACAGTTGTTAACCACAGACTATATTTCAGTCTATGCACCAGGGGCATATGAATAGAATTCACATTAAAAATTTGAGACCAGTTTGAATCTTTGGGCTTTGATTCACACTTCCCATGTTTTTTAAACATGTTGCCCATATTCTCATAAAGGATACAACAATAATGCTAGCAAATCTTTTTGGTAATTATTAATTTCACTGTAGAATAGCTTTTTTGCTATGCTTGGCTTGTTAATAAAATGCATTTTGCTCACCTCAGGGTACACCATTAGCCTGCACACTTGCACTTCTCCTTTTTTCCAGGTTTTGTTTAAAAATTCTTCTTAAACCTGTATATTAATCACTGCTCAGAGGGCGAAAGAATTTGCAGGAGCAGCTGAAGTGCTACTTTTTTTTTTTCCCAAAGTAGGAACTAGTTAGTGCTGACACTTTTTACATACGTTGAAACAGGCACGAAAGAGACATATGCAAAGAAAAGGAAAAAAATGAACAAGAGTAAGGATGAGGGTTGACTTGGTGGTACAATCAAGAGTGTAACCTACCAGCCTAACGTAATATCTTGCAAAATTGCGAGCTGTGAAGGCAAGCCCAAGTGACAGTCAGATCCGGGAAGTAAGTTGCTGTTACCCTAATTTTGGTCATTTGGCCAGCCAACATGAATGAGGAGAAGGAACCCAGCAAAAATGCCTAACCAAACAGACTACCAAAATAAGAGAAGACTTAAGATAGATCTGTTTATAAAGTCTTACATCTGTGTTTATTTGTCAGCCACTTTGCTCCATTCTGAAGGTGTCTCAGAGTTCAACTATTGAGGAAATAACTGCCCAGAAATTCGATATTTGTAGCACCTTAGCTCTTACACATGATAATGTTTGAATACATTGAATATATCTTTGTGGAACTCCGTTTACTTGTTAGGAGAAGATTATTCTTTAAAGTATGCACTACCAGCGTTCACTAGGGAAGTTAGTGTGTACTAACATGCCATTATAAAGCCACAAGCTTTAAAAAGCAGAAACTTCCCTATTAAATGTTTTCTTAAAGTAAAAGCAAAATCATGTCCCTACATGTGTATGTATGTATACATGCATACATCCATTGAGATGCTTATTTATTTTTAAGTATAAAGAGAAAATAATATTCATCATATATGCATGTGTAAATATATAATATATACAAACATGGATTCATATATGCAAAATGCATATTTATACATACATACTATATATGTGTGTGTGTGTAAATATGTAGACTATGCTTCCCTCTTATTTTCCAAAGCCCTCACTTAGTATTTCAGCGTTCCGACACCCACTCAGCTATACCACTTGCTTGCTGCACTCCTGGACAGTCATCACTTGGGTGACCGGATTGGACGCACAATACCTGTGTTTCTTAAAAACTTACTCTGGGAAGACCACCTCCACCTACCTCTTCAAGGAGCTACTTTGAGCATTATGCATTTAACATTTCTCCGCTGAGTGAAGAGGTCAGTAAGCCAGCTCTGCTAATCATAGCAGTAGACAACCTCAGTAAGAGAAAAAAAGTATTTGGAAATCACTCCATCACTCGCATCTATTATTGCTGTTTTTATTTCTGACTCTTCTATTTATGAAACCTTTTTTTTTCTTTTTCCTCCTTTTTTAAATCTTCTCATTCCTCACCTTCAGTTTCCTCACAAACCTTGTAGCATTCACTCTCATTTCATCTTTTTTGGAGAGTATTTTCTTATACACAAGGCAGCTATCTGGCAGTTAATTCTCCTCTCTAGACCACTGATACAAAAAAAGTCCTGCCCAAAAGCTGTCAGTAGACTTTCATCATGAGACCATAATAAAGTACATTTGGCTTCCTCGGCATTTGGACGGTCACAAATACAAGAAAATCTTAGATAGAAAAGTAGTATGAGGACACTCACAAACATCTTTGTGAAAACCATGCTTTTCTAAAACCTCCTTAGTGAAGGCAAGGATCTTCACAGTAATCACTGCTTTTCCTCAAACTTCCATCTTGGCTCACACATGCTTTTGTCTCCACTTTCTTTCCAGTTAGAGAAGACTTTTCATGATATAAGTATCCATTTAAGTTTAGATGCCTTATTCAAAAGAATTTTTAGGATTTTATTTTTTCCTTTTTTTTTCACGAGTTAGCCTAATTCCAAAATTGTGACAAAAGAAAATGTAAAAAAATTAGATTTTAATATAGGATTCCTGAGATGTGAGGGTGAATGGGATTAATGTAAAATACCCAGATCAACTAATCGGTAAGTTCATTTGGGACAACGGTGCTATTGTATTCAAAGGAAAATGCAAGGGAGAGGTGTGGTATTGCATTTTAAGGAAAACAGAGAGGAGAGGTTTTGATTACTGTTAGGTCAATAGTGTGCCTAAATGATTTAATGCTTGTGGCTGAACAGAATATCCACAGCATTTCTGGCAGTGTGTGCATCCCTGATACCACTGCCCCAGAGTCGGCTGGTGCTTGTGGTGCTGTACTATTTGCAGCTCTCTTACTAACAAACAGCAGAGTGAACATCTAAGTAATCTCAACGTTCATATTGTACTTTTTCAGTATATGCCAATCTCAATTCTCTCTCCTGGAAGTCTGGACTGCGTTCAAATCATTCATTCATTTTCCATACTCACTGTCTGACTGGCTTTTGCTGTTACCAGTCGCTGCTATAACCTCTGTGCTATGCATAATAAAAATCCTTCCCATCTGAGTTGTCTGCCATGGTTACTGGAAATCTGCTGTATATAGCATTCCCAAGAGCGGTAAAGGAAGGCACCTTTGCTGCAATTGGATAAATATCGCCTTTTCTTTAAAGAGAACATCTACTCTCACTGAAACCACAGCTAATGGTGATTGCTAATGCCCCCACCTCTGCAATCAAAATGATGTTAAGTTGCATTTTACTCTTTCTTCAGTTGACATAACAACGGAATGTTCCTCTTCACTTCTCAAGCCTTACATCAAGGAAAAAAAGCTGCTCCCAATATTTCACAAAACCTCACCAGAAAATATATCTGGGGCAAAATCTATCTGATTACTGCCTACTTATGATGCTTTTTAAGTGAGTTTGCATGTTAATTTATTGCATGCTTTGTTTGTAAATGTGCTTCTGAAATAAATGAGGCATTTACAAATATGATTAATCTACAGATTCAGAAGCAAGTAATAAAGAAACAAATTACTGAGTGCCCTTGTCCTTTTACACAGAAGCTAAAATACAACTTTCAAACATCTAAGACTGCGCAGCTTTATTTTTTAACTACTGCTGTTTCAAACAGAAGTTTTCAGCAATCAATTTTTTCCCAAGTTCCAGTTTCATTTATACCAGTGTAACTCAGAAGCAATCTCAGCATATGTTGTAAACCAACACCAGTGTAAACACTGTACAGATGAGGTTAAAATAAGGCTGTTATTGTACAATTTTAAAGTGCTCCTGGAGATTAATATTCGCCCCTTTAACAGATTTAGGCTCATCAGCACGAATACAGAAATGCAACAAGTTGAAAATTCAAAGTATATTTAATAGTGCATTTTATGCCACTCACATTTTTAGTCAGACCACCCAGAGCAAAGGAAAGAAAAAACCACAACAAAAAAAGCCCTCTGCATTGTTTGCAATAATATGGAAGGAAATTGAGTGTATATTCTCTTCTTCCTGTATTTTCCAGCTAGATTAAGCTGTTGTCTTCACAATTGCCTCCCAGCTGCTGTGACTTGTGAAAACAACAGACCCTGCTCTGTTGTCTGCAGAAAGCCTGGATTGTTATGAGTAACTTTATTGCAGGCACATGAGTGTGTTAAGACTTTAAAACACGCTCAAATGTCATGTGCACACCCAGTGACGGGCAAGAATAATTATGAAAAAACAAGAATTCTATGTCTACGAAACAGTGTCAGACAAAATGGGCCATTCATTGTGTTCCTTTGGGAATGCTTGGACTCTCCAGCCAGAAAACAAAAAAGGCACTTTTTTCCTGCTGTAGGCTGAATGCTTAGCTTTGCCATCTGAGCCCTAAGAAAACATGGGCCCCCTCTCTAACTACTGGCTGGCCCGCACACAGTAAAAAGTATTAATGCCCCCCTTTTTTCCAGCAGCTCTCTCTGTGTAGGCTGCGGCCAATGTAAAGTCAATGCAAAGACAAAACAGTTTGCCTAACATTAGTAAAAAAAACATAACTCTTGTACAGTCTGAAAATCCCTCTGACACACAGAGGTTTTATTCTAAGGCATATCCCCTCTATCCTTCGGCAAGTTACCGCAGCTACTGTTAATGCTTTTAGCAGGTATTAACTACTGCCTGCTGCTTGGCCACAAGCTCTCTAGAAGTCTATAGACGAGCCCAACTGTGTACAATTGCTAAAAATTATTACCTAACTGCCTGGTTTACTACTGTCCCCTTTCACAATTTGACTTCCTAAATCAGAATCCCTCTGCCCCAAGAAGAATTCACAGAAAAGAAAACGCTATGTGGTTTAGGTGTGCATCAGTTCATCGAGAGCACATTTTTTTCTCACAGGTGAACTGACTACAAACCCATATGGACAGTGAGAAATTACAAGTGAGTACAAAGCACTTTATGTTTTAGGTTGTTTTTTATGTTTTTTAATCATTATTTCTATGCCAGAGACCATTCGACCAACATCCAACATCCTTTTTTTTTTTTTTTTTTTTTTTGAGCTAGTGAATTATTTCTCTATATTTTCTTTTGACTTCTTTTGACTTAGCATCTATTCAGTGTATTTTGCTAGACATCTATACATCTTTAAATAAGGTGGTCGTAACAACTCACTTCAGTTTGAGCACTGTTTTACTGTAACAACCGCCCATGACATAAAAAAATCTGTGAACGTTTCTGATAAAAAGACCAGAAAAATCCCTACGAATTTGACCCAATGTCTGAGTATGGATTTCCAGGTTAGCATTTGATACGACATCTAGCATGGATTTTACCTTCACACGTTCAAGGCAGGCTAGGAAATGTGAAAACAACAGACACAAAATTCTTGAAGCACTCTGGTCCATCTGAGTCTTAATATAAAGCAATGTGAGGGGACAATGAAGAATGAATTGTACCCTCCAACAATTTTATGAGCTGCTATTTTCTTCACTAAGCCTTCTAACTCTATTTAGGAAACAAGTCAACACATCTACAATATTAAATGGGTTTTGAAAGGATATGGTGCCATAACGTTAGTTTCTATCCTTCTTCAGGGCACAAAATGTCCCTTCTTATTTGCTCAGTACATAAATAGCACTGAGCATAATAAGACACTGATCCTGAATGGGGTCTCAACCAACTATGCAAATATTAGTACTTGCAATATTATAATAGGAGGTCATTATGGCTAATACTGGGTCATCCCAAGAAATCGCAGGGGGTTACATCAAAAATGCATGTGTACAGGTAACCTATCTGTCTTTTCCACAATGTAAAGGAAAATTATTTCAGACAATTTTTGCCACTTGAAATATGAAAGCAAAGGGTGACCCTCAAACATATATTTAAATCAGAAACATATAGTACTATGAAATGAACCATCAGGCCATCCATGAATTTGTTTTAACAATCCAACAACATCACCATTTCTCATTCATCCACTTAGCTTAATTTTCCTACCATCACTTTCATTGCTGAGGTTGTCTCTATTAAGTCATTTTTTGTGCATCATTAACTTTTAACCAGGCATCGATAGCTTTATTGTTTAAATTGCGTATGACTTTATTTAACGTCAGCATTTCTTCTGGCTCCTGACACGAAGTCACATTTTATAACTAATTAAATTGATCCCTGGGAAGCAAAAGCCACTAAACGGAATTATTCGTACCCAAGTGTCAATATATTAAATCAAAGGGCTAATGAGTTGGGTCACTGCCTCTTTTATCTGAAAGCTACTGCAGAATAGAATTCATATCATCCTCTACTTTCTGCTTTCACAATCAATTTTATTTAAACCAAAGGTAACTAATTAATAAATTTTGATATAGCTGTAAATAATATATTTAAGCCATTTTTTACCATGTGCATGTATATTAAGGTCACTTTCTAGGTGGAAAAAATTGCTCTGTTGATATAAACCATCTAAAACTGTATTTTTTTTTAACTCCCACATGTAAAGAGCATTAATGCTAGGTCATAGGAAGCTTCAAAAAAGACCTAAAAGGTGTTTTATAAGTAAACAGTTTCGAGAACATTTTAGTTTTCAGCCATTTCCATTATAGGCATAAATCAAGATGAAAATTTGCCTCTTGGAACTGACAATACCGCCTAACGAAAGTGATTAAGAAATGACTAAATTTGTCATGTCAGCTTTTCCTATAGCTCTTGCAGCTGCTGAGTAATATCTTGGATGCTTTCACTATTTACATCTGGACACTACTTTTAAAATTCATCACCTAATAATTCATACCACTCACAGAATTAGTCATAGTTCAGCTCACTTTGACAAAATGCTTGTAGATGGTTCAAGAAAGCTATCTTTACCAAAGTTGTCTTCAGCTAATCTGATTATACCCAGATTGTTTAAAAAAAAACATTCTGAATGCCTCAAAAACACATTTTGCCACTGATTTATTTTGCTTGAGGTCCAATCAAGTTCTCATATTTTATAACCCTTGGAGTGCTCCACAGAGGCAAGTGCATTCTGATGGTTACTGATATTTATAAGCTATTTAAAAGCTATAATTACACTTGAAGTCAAAGGGTATTAAAAAGGAAAAATTAGTTAAACGAAAAGAAGTTGAGTGTCATTGTTCATCTTTGCTCAAGGGGGAAACAGGGATGGGTGGGATCATATCTTCTTGCCATAGCACTCTCAAATCACAACCAGCTCCTGCGAACTCGCAAGTACACAGAGTACAGAAGGGAGAGTCTTGGCTGACCAAAACAACTTAAGTTTTTGATGCTCCTTGCCATACATACAAGGAGATGAGAAAAGACAGTGAAAGAACACTTTCTACCATTCATTCATCCTCTTCCCCACAGCAAAAAGGGAGCAGGAATGTGACTGAGTCACCACTAGCTCCCTAATCAACTTCTAGGGCTGCACCCCTTACACAGAACAAACTGTAAAATTATAAGCTAGTTTAGAAGAAATACCTGAGTAACCATTGAAAGCAAAGCCGTGATTGTTCACTTCAAATTAATGGTTATTTTAACACATAATGATGAATTAAAAATAGGATGGTAGCAATGTCCCTCTAACGTCCCTTGGTTTTGTTGTTTTACCACAAAGATCAAATGCATCACAAGGAACACCACAGATGTTTTTTAAAAATGCATGTTCTTGTACCCACACATCATTTGCTTTTTCAAACAGTAAATTAGGGGTTTTCGTTGGGCACAGTGGTTCCCTTATAAAACAACTTTAAATAGTCACTTTTATCCATTTATAAATGGATACGCTTTGGAGGGTCAAGTATGTGCTGTTGTTTCACACCACAAATGTTTTCTTTCGTTTCCAATGGTTAAATGTCACGAGAGTGCTTGACCCCACTACAGAACATCATTCAGGATCTGGGAGAAACCACAAATATGGCTGTACCTGTGGTTGGCACAAGATCATTTAAAAATAAAAGATCATTTGAAAAGTGTGTTGTAATACTGAGCCATTTTCACCTAAAAACGTTGACAGAAAGGGGACTGTCTTGATGTATTTCCTGTAGTCGTCTTGTTTAATATGTTCTTTATTTTCAAATTCATTAAACATTCAGAGTTATAGCAAAAGTCTTGTAGTTAAGATTAAACTATGTGATACCATGACTGGTTATTGAATGTATGTAAATTTTCTTTCATTTAGACTCCTTGGGGAAAAAAATGATACGAATGTCAAAGTTCTACATAAATATATGTGGCTTTTGGAGAAAGGGAGAGTAATCTTTTCAAATAAAGACTTAAAACACAATTGTGCTACAACTCTGTCAGCCACAGTTTCCTTGCAAAGCATACAGAAGTTTTGTGCAAAGAATGTTTTAGAGCCCTGTTATAAAGCTATGCTGTTGCCTGAGTTCACTGCAAACAAGTTTCAGACATGATGCTGAAGATGCACAGGAATGAATACTGTGAGATTGACAACTGCAACAAAATATGCCATTAGTAGTCCCAAAACCATGCTCTAACTACTAGCAGCAGCTGTGTTCATAAATGGTTGAACACTGCTGAAACAACCAAAACAAAGTTTGATCTAGAAAAGGTTCCAGTTCTGATCAATTACAATGGCAACAACTGTCAGCAAAATGTAAGGGTAGCTGAGGGCAGCAAGGATTGTTTTCATTAGGCAGTATGATCTCTTCACAATATCCAGCTAGCACTGTTTGAGCAGTTTTATAGTTAAATCATGGAGAAATCTTTTTTTTAAACTAAGTTACCTAGCAAAGATTCTGGTGATATATTTGAGGTTCAGTATTGCCCATGTTAAAACAAAACACAGAAATAACATCAAATCTACCACTAAATATTTAGCATTGGTCAAGTAGAATTTTTGGGAAACATATCTGTCATCACATTCAAAAATTGGTTTAGCTTATGGGTTTGGAACGTTCTGTAGAAATAGAAAAGAATAGCCCTTAGTCGGGATATTTCCACATTCTTTTATACGCTGTCTTTCAGCAATGATTGCAAAATGATCAGAGTAATTCATTTAAATTCTGACCATTTCTGCTTTTTAGTAATGACCAGCTGAGAACATGTGATCAAGAAATAAATTTAGTTTCTAAGTGTTTAAAAACAGAATCTCTCTTTTTAATCTGCTTTATTCAGTTTGGGAGGGGGGAATGGAAAGGTACAAATACCAGTACTCAATAACTTGTACTTCTGGTGTCAGTATTAGAAGAAATAATCTGGTAACACAAGACATAGAAACAAAACATTCAGTTAACATCACAAGTATTTGGGGGGGAAGAAAAGAGGAAAGGAAGGGTTTGCAGAAGTTAAAACCAAGCACACACACTAATAACATTTCCATTAAAATGGAAAAAGACTTGCTCACTTACATGCTAATGCCAATACTTTAAAAGAATTTTCCCCCAGATTTTTGCCAGTGATTTCACTGTTATGCCATTGCTGTTACTATACCCCAGTGGAAAGTGATTTGTTGATATCCCCTTAGGTCATTCCAAGATGTATGGAGCCTACAGCAATTAGCTGCTCATGTTTCTGTCAGTTTCCTGGTGCTAGCTCTTCCTTTTCAAGAGACTTCTTCCCCTCTCCATCTATACTAGATGCTTGAGGTTCTCTAGCTCAGAGCTATGCAGGTAACAATTAAGCTGAAATGCTGTAGACCAACACAGTTTTCTTTGTACTTCAGTTAGCAAAACAATTTCTGAAGGCATCTAATATTCTGCATGAAGACAGGAGAGGAAACGTGGTAAGAAACATGAACTATTTATGCAAATTTTTATGATTTATCTTGGCAATTTTTTCGCATATGATTTTCCCCAAATACGAGCAGTCAGTTGCCAACAAATATGGACACAACTAGCCTATGTGAAAATTTCCAAACGTTACATTCAAAATTGTTCACGCAAGCAGCAGAAGAACAGGATACCTTAATCTCCTCATTCACCTGGAATCTGTATTTCACATTGCGTGTATCTACACACCCATTTTTGCCAACTAAATTTAATAAAAAATGTTATTTTTATGATTATTTAACAATGTAAATCCCTCAGGTGAAATAAAGTGGAGGCACAAATTACTTAAGGTGGACAATAAGGTACCTCATTTGCAGGTTCACTTTGGGATTAGCTATCTACTTGATTTCACCCTCAACTGAAAATAAATGGTTGAAGTAAATGGCTCCAGCCATAAGTTGTGCCTTCAAAATTGGAGTACAACCAGGCCAGTCTGAGAAGCGTCAGCACCTTAAGATGTCAGCAAGATGCTGAGGATATTTTAATAATAATATTTTAAAAGGAATAATTGGATGACTGTGGCATATTGAACATGTATCTCTCTGAAAAAATACATAATAGATGATCTTACGTGAAATTTACTTTCAACTATTTCACAAGTGAAAGAAAATAGAATAATTAGAAAGCAAAGCTCTAAGAAAACTTGGTGATCTTATTTTGCAAGGATTTGTGCAACTATTTTTTGTGTGTGCTTATGTTGAATTAATAGCAGTAAAGCTACAGCTAGCTGATCCAAATTCAGAAATCATGCCAGCCTCGCATGAAAATCAGTTTGAAGATCTTTAGATACATTCTAGTTGACTTTAAAGTTTGTAAATTAATCTTGCTAAGGGTGAAGTTAAAAGAATTCCAGCTATGATTCTGTATTAGCAGCACTATTAGTGATCAGCTGAAAGAATAGTAATGATAAAATATTTCTCAAGCACTACAGAAAATACACAAACGAACTGAAGGGTTATGTGCACTCACTAACAGACACGAGTTGGGATTTTGCTAGTGCAAACCAGCACGCAAACAATTCTTCCAGGCCAGCTTCCAAAAGCCTTTGAGAATACAGCCTTAAGGAGTACAGTTTTTTATGACAGATACTGAGGTGACAGTCTACAAGCTGGAAATGGAATATCACCAGGATATAATATACCAGGAGGTGATATGGTAAAAATACTACTATCAGGAGTAAAAAATAATAAATAAATAAAAGAAACGGTGGTTCTACAAAGCTAAAAGAACCGGCGATATTTCGTCTGTGTGTTTATCTATCTCTGTAGCATGTGGCTTCTGTACTTTTTATGAATCACAATGAAACATCAAACCCAAAAGTCAAGAGGCAAGTTCACTATATACTTAAAAAGAACTCACAAAAATGACTCTTTCTGTCAACTGTTCCCATTCAAAGGCCTGAACGAACAGGCTTTATAAATACGGGGTACTCAGAGAAGCTTGCACAGCCAAGTGTGCCTGCAACCAGATATTTCCTATGCGAATAACTAGACACAGAATTTTCAAAGGCTTGTAGTAAGCAGTTTCAGCAGCAAATTCTCTCAGCCCTTAGTCACATGTTCCTTAAAGGGAAATCATTAGCAATCTAAAAACTCCCTTTCTTTAGTGTTTTCCCATGTATGTTCAATGTACTGAGACACTCTGTAAGTGATATTAACCTATGCCTGAAACAGCAACCAACAAGTTTATACTCTTATAAAATACTGTACAGGAACACTAAAGATATATTATGTACCTAGCTTGTTCCCCAGTTCATATCTTCCACACCATTTGGACCCTACTTCATAGATGAATAAAGCCACATTCTAAAACCTTTTTAAGAAATGGTCTTCTGAGCCAGGCACTCAGACTCAGGTTATCTGTATTCAATTCCCAGCTCCACCCAGGCTTCCTGTGAGACTCCGAGTAAGCCACTTAAGTGTCTGAGTTTCTTGCCTGTAAAATTGGATGAATAAAACTTCCTTTCTGTAATTCTTTTGAGTCTTATCTAGCAAGATTTTTTGCTTCTTCAGGCAGAGGGACATCCCTTGCTTTTCAGAAGCAATCACAGCTGAAGAGTCATTCATGCCAGGACAAAACTTCCATAACGTTGAACCAGCTTGACTGTACTATTCCAATAGCATAAAACTCTCAGTTTACCAGTGCACTTGATTGTGGTCAATAAGTGATATTTCAAAGAGAAAAAAAAAATCCAGGAAAGCATGTCTGGCATTTTGCAAAGCCTTTAAACAAAAGGATTATGTGTTTTAAAAGGAATTCAACCGCTAATTTTAGCAGTGGATTCTATCTCCTGTATTTCCTACAACTGCTCAGCTTTTCATGTATATTGAACAAAACTCACAAACCTTTGCTTTTCATGTCTGTGTCCTTCCATGGGTGCCCACATCCTACAAATAGCTGGCAACACCAGAACTACACACGCTATTAAATTGTATTTTTAATCTTGGTTTTCTGGTGACATGTAGAAACAACATGAGCCTCTTTTTCTCGTGGTTTACAACGTCACCAATTACACCCAATAAAAGCACATTCTGATGTCCTACAGCTGGGCAGAGTTTTTATGCAGGGTGTGTGTGTGAAAACAGCAAGAATGTGACAAGATGTGCAGTTATATCACCCAGGGTAACCAGTGTATCCAGTAGAAGGAAACTGCTGCAATTTGGGTTTAATAAATTGGTTGTAGTTATTTTATAAATTCAAGCGATATTGTATTATGTAATAAAGCTACTTTTAAAGAAAGATCATTAACATGATATTACTGTGTGTACAGAAGAGCCTTTCTCAACAACAAACCAAAACGAGTGGAGTGGAAAGAAGAAAACAAAAGAGAAAGGGCAGAACAGACTAAAAGAGGAAAGCTGATTTCTCAGTGAAGTGCAGTACAGACAGAGTTGTCACACACATAAGATGATACCCCACCTTTGACTTGTCTATCATACATGCAAATTTCTCACACTTTTACCTAAAATTGGCCTCCTATTAATTAAATAATTAGCTAGAAGCAGCTCACGTTCTTATAACCATATAAGACTAGAACTACTTGCCAGTAAAAATTTCTGTCAGCATAAAGGAATGACCTATATAAATAGTATATTTTTTATTATTCAGAACTTTCTTCACTTTTCCAGTTTTTCCCACCACTCTGCTTAATATTTCTGCATGTTTTTTTGCCAGAACAAATCCAGCATCTTTGATGGTATGATCTGTGTATAATCCACTTGTGATTTTTCATTTAAAGAAGCTATCCCAAACTCAAGGGTGTTAAACTTTTTAATACTGCTACCCCATGTTTTCCCTTATACCCCTGTGCATTCACATATGCATTTTAAATACTTCTTTTAAATACACCAATAATGCCTCTTTGAAGTACTGAATGGAAACCAAAAGATCAGACATTTTCAGTTCACGACTTCCAGTATGGGAAACATACTGAGATT
This sequence comes from Gallus gallus, assembly GCF_016699485.2. NCBI lineage: Eukaryota > Metazoa > Chordata > Aves > Galliformes > Phasianidae > Gallus > Gallus gallus. The sequence continues at coordinate 10,891,802 of NC_052536.1, forward strand.
GTAATTTGACAGGGATTTCCCTTGTCTTTTAGTCCTCAATTGTTTTCCACAGCAAAATTTATTCTAAGAACATTCTAGGCTTTTACTTTGGAGCTTCTGTCAGCCCACAGTCCATAGATCAACCAATGACAGCCAACACCTCAGCTTCTCTCTATCGGCTCTGAACACAAACTAGTAAAATAATGAGTGACAACAATTTTCATAAGTTCAAGAGCAAATATAGCGTGGTCTTATAGGGCAAGTAAGCAATGGATTTGTGACTGCCAGTCATTTGACTGCACTCTCTGCTGAGCTGAAAGCTACTGGAGCTTTTCCTGTGGCTGGGTTGTATGTAAGGACTCTGCCCGTTTCGGATTCTTCTAAAACCAACAATCAAATGCCACTCCGCAACTTTTCAGCAGCTTACCTGTAGAAGTAAGAAACCCTATATATCAAAAAGAACAACAACAACAAAACAAAACCTCTTTGCCTGCTTTTGCAAAGACTGCAGGCACTTAGCTTTCTTTGAAACGCTTATCCTGTAAAATTTAACTGAAATCAGCCAGTAAGTTGAAAGCTTAGGGGCATATGCACCTTCATATACACAACACAGAGCAGCATAAAGCTCATTTCTAGGGAAGACCAGGCAAACAGTACAAATTGGCTATCCTCCTTTTCTACTCAGTTGCAAAACTGACAGCTTTAGAAAGTGATTTTTTTTTTTTTCTATTGTTGCTACGTACAAGGCCTCTTCACAACAATGACAATAGTGCCATGCACAGCATTTGAAACAAGAAGTTTCACAAGAGAAAAAGATTAGAGCTCCCACAATCTTAAACTTATCTTTACAGGGCAGCTTGGATAGTGCAACAGGTCATTCCTTGAAATGAGAGGGCTTTCCCAGAGCTCCTTCTTCCGGCCCTCTCCTTTATGCTCCCTGCTCACTCCCCAGCAGTCCATCCCACCACAACCTTTCTCTCACCAGTTCTGATGCCCCCTTTCCCGTGAACCTGTTTTACTCAGTAAGCTGGCAGAAGTTTTTGTGTGGTTACAGAGGGTACGGAGAATGACAAAGAGAAGTGGGAATTACTCCTTCAGGCATTGCTGATCTGCTATATTACCTCCAGACTTTCACACAAATCTGCAACACAATTCTCAGCTATGCATTCTCACCTGTGGACATGCCTGCTCAGATAATAGTAATGTTCATTATAAGCTCATCCACAGTATTTTTAGCCACTAACAAACTATGCTTACCTAGTTAATCCAACCTGTTGTTGAAACTCATATGCTTGGCACTGGTCCCAAAGGATGCTTTTTGCTTCCATGTCTCCTCCTCTTTAGCTCCTATCCACGCTGTGCTTTCAATTCCTGCTGACTGACAAGTCCTTTATATGCTGAATACATTCTTCTATGCTACACCAATTCCATTCTGTTCAGTATCCCATGTTAGTGTATTTCTCTGATATTTCAACTTTGGTGTTTAACCACACTGTAAGCATAACCTCTGCCAAAGCTCCTCCAATATATCTTTCTGCTCAGTGGATTATTACCTTCTCAGAGTATAAGTAGACAGCTCATGGGTAAGGTTATAGAATCATACAATCATTCGAGTTGAAATAGACCATTACAGGTCATCTAGTTAAACAACCCTGCAACAAACACCTACAGCTGGATCAGGTGCTCAGAACTCCATCCAGCCTGACCTTGAATGTCTCCACAGATGGGGCTTCCACCACCTCTGTGGGCAACTTGTTCCAGTGCTTCTCTACCCTTTTTGTAAAAAAAATAAAATATAAAAAATAAATTCCTTATATCCAATCTAAATCTCCTCTCTTTTAGCTGGAAACCATGTCCCCTTGTCCTATTATAGTAGGCCCTGCTAAAGAGTCTGTCTCCTTCCTTTTTACAGCCCCCCCTTTAGGTACTGAAAGGCTGCTATCAGGTCACCTGACAGTCTTCTCTTCTCCAGGCTGAACAGCCCCAGCTTTCTCAGCCTGTCCTCAAAGGAGAGGTGTTCCATCCTTTGGATCATTTCTGGGGCCCTCCTCTGGATGTGTTCTAGCAGCTTCACATCTCTCCTGTACTGAGGACTTCATATCTGGACACAGTACTCCAGCTGAGGTCTCACCAGCACAGAGCAGAGGGGCAGGATCCCCTCCCTCTATTTGTAGACCACACCTATTTTGATGCGGCTCAGGATATGGTTGGCCTTCTGGACTGCGAGGGCACATTGTTGGCTCATGTCCAGCTTGCCATCCACCAGCAGTTCCAACTCCTTTTTGTCAAGGCTGTGTTCTATCCTTACATCATCCAGCTTGTACTGATAGTGTCCATTGCCATGACCCAGGCGCAAGAGCTTGCACTTGGATTTGTTGAACCTTAGCAGGCTATCTTGAGCCCATTTCTCAACCCTGTTTAAGTCTCTCTGGATGGCATGCCATTCCTCAGGTGTGTCGACTGTACCACACTGCTTGGTATCATCTTCAGACTTGCTGAGGGTGCACTCAATCCCACTGTTGATGTATTTGATGAAGGTAGTAAAGAGCATCAGTCTCAGTGCTGACCCCTGAGGGACAGACTAGTCACTGACCTCCATTGTGGACATCAAAGTAATCCTGAAGAGCTGGCTTCCACTCTCACATCTAGCTATGTAAGATGCATGGGACCATGGAACATAATTACTTTTAAAAAAAACTTATTATTCTTTCTGTAGTAGCAGCAATAACGTTCATCTTCAAGCATAAAGGGCTTGAAGGGATTATCAAATCTATAAAACAAAATTAAACACCGTCTTTACCAAAATTCAACTAAATCACATAATTATTGTTATCTTCACTTTCTGTTGAGATGAATGGAAATTTCAGGAATCATAGTGTTCCCTGTCATATCAAAGATGGCACTGATTGTGGAGAGTTAGCCCAGAACCCACAGAAAACAGCCATGACAAATGAGAGAGTGCTGGATAAAACAGTAATACACTATTTTAAGTCAAGCATTGTTTATACATGAGGCTTAAAATGCCCTGTTGTACCTCTGTAAGATTGTGCCTATGCTCACATGATTCTTACACATTCCTGAATTGAGCTTTCATCCAAACTAAGCCTGGATTGTGTATCTGGAGGAAACCAGGATCTGCTAGCTCCTCTTTTTGCATTTTCCTTTCAAGAGGGCCTGAGAAGCCAAGTTGGATGGAGGTCATGGTACACACCTATGCATTTCCCACTGGGGGTTAGATAGACCATCAGGCTGTGAGCCACACTTGAAATTTAGGCCCCTTTTCCTGCAGTTAGAGCACAGAAGGAATATACATCCCGAAACAGGAAAACAAACTCAGGCAACAAGAGATAGCCTAGAACTCTGGTCAAACAGAAGAAGTATGTAAGTGGCTTCCTCTAAGGAATACAAAATGGTTCCTAAAATCCTTTATTTATATTATGTCCTTTTAATTATCACAAAGAGCAGAACAGATAGACCCCCATATCATTCCTTAACTACACTGCACTTTTCAAGCACTTCTGGTTAGGAAGTTTACCCAGGTTCTCCAGTAGCAAGATCATTGAATGCAGGTGAGTCATTATGAGGAATTGGACTGATGTGGTTATACAACTAGGAAGCCTTTTACATTAGAAACAGGATTGACCATAAACCTATCAATGAACACATGGAAAAAAGTAGAAACTGTCAGGAGAAAATTATGGACCAGAGAAAAAAAAAATAATAGTGAAGTACTTTACAGTGCCAGACTTTGTTCAGACACAGGCTATACCTCCTTCCTGAAACAGATAGAAATATGTTGGTATACTTTAAGGCTAATCACTTCTAGCTGTGAATTACTGAAAAAAAAAATAATTTTAAATTCACAGATTAAATGCAGAGACTACAGAGCTCTCCCAAGCTCTCTTATTTTAGTGATATTCTAATGAAATAAAAGTACTTCTGCTGCTGGTTAGAATTCTTGCTCCCAGAGTAATACGAAAAGGAATAAAGGAGATGAAACTAATTTCCAAAATAAAGTCTCCGAGTATCTAAACATCAACTGTTTCAGGGGGTTCCCTAAATTTAATCTAGGTATTACTATTGTAAAAAAAAAAAGAAAAAAACCATAATATTGCCACCAGAAGTTCACAAAGCATCCACAAAACTTCTTGTGAGTTACAAGGAAAAAAATTTAACTAAGCCTTGACATAGCAAACACAACAAAAGGAAGAACCTGAGAACTACAGCAGATGACAGACTGGTGTTTTCTTTTGTTTTAGAGTAAAATCTCCTGTAAGATATTCCTTCAAATAGTGCTGTATAATCAAAGCAAATCTCTGAAACTTCAGACAACTTTCCAGCTGGTAGGTCTGCAGAGAACATGTAGGGTACATTTCACCAGAAATGAAATGTTTCCCATTCCATTTTCCCTGAGATGCACAGACCCTCTGCAAGAAGGAAAGAAAATATTTTGATCTGTATCCTAAGCTCTGTTTCTAAGGGAAGTGTTTGTATATGCAGAACAAGTAGTTTTGTATGCAACAAAACTTACAAATATTTGTTTCCTATGGATCTGCAAGAGATACAAACTCAGTTTTTTGCTCCTTTTATACCTATTGAAGTATAAGTTCTAATCAAATCTTTTTCTGAATTTAGGGTACTTTAACATCACTTTCCGAAGTACATTCTTCATGTTCAGATATGGAGAAAGCTTATACTCAAACATTTCCTTCCAGGACAACCTGAAAGGGTTTACCACTAATTTTCCTGGGACTTAACTGAATACAATACTTTTTAGGATTTTTCCATCATCTCAAGCTTGATCAAAACTACTTAATGCATCCCAAACTTATTCAAGCAGCACAGTTTATTATTCTTTTCTTAGGAAATCAGGGTAAAAAAAATGTGTGTGGTTTTGTTTGGTTGTTTGGGTTTTTTGTTTTGTTTTGTTTTGTTTTTTTAACAAAATGCTGTGTAAAACACTGAAACAATAGGCAAGCTGACTGAAATTTGCACTCATTACTACTACACTTGATTGAGGCAAGCTGCAATATAGTAATAAATTCTGCACAAGAGGCAGAAGGCTACTTGTAAATACAGAATAAGATGGGAGGAGTAGTGCAGCATTGAGTAAAAACAGGTATCAAGAATGTGAGAAGGAATTGTTAATTATTCCACAAAACTTAACAAATGTTAAGTCCTTAGGAGCCATGGCTCTAATACTCTCTACAGCTCTTCACAAATCCTCCGTGACATCTGGGTCCTGTCATAGCATGACAAGAAGATAATCTGTGTGGGACCTTCCTTTCTGATTAGGAGGTGCTTTCTCTTAATCAGATGGAAAGAAAGTCTGTTAGTAAGGAACCCCTCCACCAAGGAATGGAAACAATTCTTCAGAGAAAATCTTAGCCAGAATCTGCATGGAATTCAAGTTAAATTATTTTCCCTCAGCCTTATATCAGCACCAAGTGCCCCTGCATACATGTAGTTCCTTAACTTTATCCAAAGCAGAATTTTAAGCCAGGCAAGATTTCAACCTGCAATATACGCCTTTGTAGCATTAACATCTGAATGTCTCTGGAAGCTGCAGTTCATCAAGTGTTATATACTTTGTCATCTCTAGGGAGAAAGGAAATAAATGGGTGATTCTGAGCCTTGACAGCTGTAAATCTATTACCAAGATGGAGGCAGATATACTGCTTCTATTCTGTGGAGATATTCTGGATTTGCACAGACATAAGAAGGATGAGAGTCAGGTTTGCAACTTCTTTCCTATCACAATTACTTTATTTAGTGAACATAAATAAGTTTATTGACTAAATAATGACTAAAAAATACCCTAAGCAAATCTCTTAAATCCTAATGAAGCCTTGCACTCCTCCCTATTACTATCATTCCCTTCTTCAGCCTGAGAGAACAAAGCAGGAAAGAGCAGGTAAACTGCAACAGTCCTACATATCATAACAGTAATCCATTGTCCATCCTTTTCTCAGAAAGAAATAATGGATCTTTTATGTTTTAATTAATATCTCTGAAATTTCTAATTCTTCATACTGCTAGAGCACTGCCTACACAGGGATGATTTAAAACATTTAAAAGTTTACAACTAGTTTCATTCTTAGCATTCTGCAACATTTTTGCACATTCACTATCTGTCTCCATTTACAGTGGAGCTCAGAGTTTAAATCCTTATGACTTTCTACATTAATTCTCTCAGGAAGTCTGTTTACATAGATTATGCAATAGGTGAGAAAACTGAAATGGGCAGGAAAAAACAGTCACTTCTCTAATATTTATTGAGTTACGATTTTTGTTTTCAATGCAAGTTAGAGATTACGTCCTTTATCTGAAACTTCCAAATCAATTCTGAGGATTGTAATCATTATATTGGAAATATGTTTAGTTCTAAAAGTGTTCCACCTCATGCAAAGAAATTAAATAAGGTATCATTAAAAAAAAAAAAAAAAAAAAAACTTGACAAAGAAATCATGCAAGGGAAAAACAAAGCTTTCCTGAGTTTACCTCAGTTGGAAGCAGCACCACATTCAAAGCTCCAGTTCCATTATTTCTGAATTTTATCCCCTTCATATTGAAAGGCTCTTTTTGATTCAGTAAGCAAGTATCTTCTAGTGAGGTCACTGCAACTGTTGTCTCTGTTATCACAAATGTACCTTCACCAAGCCCTGAGCACAGCTATGAGCTTTGAGGCCTTGTATCTGAAAGCCGCCTTTGCTGCCATTCTGAGGCCTGCACAGCCCCACAGAGGAGCAGGCCCCACTGAGCTCTGTGAGAGCATTTTGGGCAGGAGAGGGTGGGGTGGGGTGTTCTGATATTGAGAGGGTCAGAATGTTCTGACGAAGAAGAATCAAATGTGTTGCCTGTTTCACAAGGAAGTTTCCTGTTTGTTTCAGAATAGGAAACAAGCCTGAAACCATACAGTATTTCTTGACAAGCTGGTTTGCTAGTGGTGACCACAAGATTTTCAAACCTCGTGCACTAGAGTGGCTTATCCTTCTTTCAAGGTAACAGCAGACCTGGCATCACTGGCCAGAGAAAATAACTGTTTTCCATGCTTTTAAAAATATTGCATCACTGTCAAACTGCTGCCCTGTTCTCCACAGAACACGGCATCAGCAAGTAACTGAAGGGTGACCCAAAAACATTAGAAAAGGAGAGGAAAAAGTCCCGCTTCTTGTACAGAGTTGTGTCATTAGACTATTTCAAAGGTACCAGAAAGGTCTACTGGGTCTAAACACATATTTAAATATGCAGCGAGAGGGTTATAAAAAGCATACCACACTAGACATGTAATTAAGTAAATATGAGTAAGCTATACATATGCTGAACCATTTATCTGGACAATTTTAATTAACATATTTACTTGAATGCAGTGAGAAATGAGGATTCCTATTACAATATGCAAGACAGAGAGAGATCAAGAAAGAAAAGGAAGATGTTAGAGAAGCAATTTCTCTGCACCTTTTGGAGGAAATTGTTCCCTGAACTTAAGAAGTCATGATTTTCATTGCAGGACTGAGATAAAATGAACACACTTCTTGCTTTACTTTTGGTCAGAAGACCTTTTAAAATGGTTCTTTTTCAAAGAGAAATAACACTCCTGTAATTTTAGTGTATGTTTATGTAAAATGAAAGTGGCAGTTTCGTGTTAATAAACCTTGCTTAGGGAAAAAAAAAATACATATATATATATATGTATCAGTTACTGAACTATGGTGAGTAATTAGCCCCTTAGCATCCCTTTTCTCCAGGAATGCTTCCTCCTGAGCTGGCTCTTTTAAATAGCTCCAGTCCTGGCTGCCTTTGTTGAGCTTGGAAATTGTGCACATATGAGAGAAATTAAGCCCTCATTTAACAGGGACACATGCCTGTCAAGTCCAGAGGAACAAAGGCTGGTCCCTGGGGGCTACTCAGCTCCCTGAGGCTGCCACTCATTCTGTTAGCAATGCTTACCCTTTACAGATTGTGTATAAAACCCAATAAATCATTTCATCTGCTCTGGTTAATATACACATGAGCCTGAGACTTTCTTCAAAGTATTTTTCTTTTGCTTACAATGCCATTTGTTTTATAAGAGGTGACCCTATGCTAGAGTGTAGCCAGATTTTTACATTTATATAATAACATTAATGCCTGTGTAGTAAACCTGAAACATTTACTGTGAGGAATAAAGACATTTGATGCTACATCTATTTCACACAGGAAATGTTTTATTACATTTTAATGGTCAATAATCATCAGCGTCTATTGTATAAATTACTAGTATATTCAGTTCCTCCTAAAGTTGCATCTGAAATGTATGCAGATTTCAACTGACAGTAAAACAACAGGGCAAATAAAATGACAGATGTGTAGCTTTGCCTTGGAAGTCTTTTCTCAATTAAAACAAACCAAACAGGAAAGTAATTTAATGAGGAAATCATTTTGGTTTTGTTCATTATAAAATTTTATCACAAAGATGCATCTATACTATTTTGGATTAAAAAAAAAAAAAAAAAAAAAAAAAAAAAGAAGTACTCTGATGATTAAAAAGTATTAATAGCACAAAGCGATAACCAAAGTAAACAACCTACCAGACAAAAATATTCATATAGAATGTATCAGCTACCTCCAAACATTTTAGAGCGGATAGGCACAATTATCCCCAAATATACATGCATACACACAGCAGAGGAATATTTTACAGTGAATAAAAAAAGCAAAATGAAATGCTGTCATTTCCACGTGAGCTCTTTTTGTTTTTAAAAAGCGGGCCTAATTCTGTACTTCCAGTATTAGACTGACATAAGTGGAGAGAAAATGAACAACACCAGCTGAGGAAATGGCACCCTGCACTGCATTCAATGAAGCAAAACTCTCACTAACTTAAGCACGAGTTTTTCCTTATACTTGAGTGTAGGATTAAGCCAATGAAGACAAGTTAGTGGTGTAGAATAAAAACAAATTAAAGTGCAGAGCTCTATCTTCTTTCCCCAAAACGGTGAAAGCAATATTTCAATGCCTGCTATTAACAGGGATCCTTTTTGTTTTGTCCACTCAGCAATTTTTAACTTATACACTGAAAGCATGCCATTTTTCAGGCAACAGTATTCCGCTTTGTATTTAAAACCACACAATAAAGAGAGCTGACAGCTTTAATCCTGATGATACTGGGAGCCCCAAGTAAAAAGAAACTGGTAAAGCATGGAGTTTTCCCTGCTCAGCAGGCAGAGAAAAAGCAGTTCTGGATTTGATAAGTAAAACCAGATATAGTCAATGGCTATATGTTAAAGTCTTACAATTAATGGGAAACATCAACGGTCCAATGAACCAGCGTATCAGTGGGGTTTCAGAGACGGTCTTTTCTTTTTTAGTTTTGTTAGTAGGTATTCATCTGCTATACAACAGTCCTGATGTTTTGGATGGGTGTGTTATTTTTTTTGTGTGTGTGTAAAACTATTATGTAAGCTACACTTCAAAAGGGAAAAGAAATAAAATATTAAGACTCTTACCCTCACTTACATTTAAGCAAGAAAATTCATATTGTTATTATTGATATTTTTCACTGCAAATGTGCGTCACTGTAACAAAGCCTCTGAGGAGAATGGGATGTCTATATGAGGAGCTTTACAAATCTAAGATGTAGCCCTTGTCCTGAAAGGTCTGACAGCCAAAAGAAGCTGTTGTAATAGCAGTTCAACCACAGTGAATTCATACCCAACCTTAGGCTGCACCCAAATGCTTCAATTCAGCTCATGTTAATACCAAGAAATTAACAAACAAGTACCACAGAAGTACAAATTTGTGTAACATGATACTGTTATGCACAATCTTAACAGTGGCAAAAATACAATAAATAACCTATTGCTTTGAAATATATATATATAAAAAAGTACAATGCAATGCACTTCATTTAACTTAGAAGGGATCTCGGGATCTACAGCTTCTCCTCCATCATTTATACACAAAATGAATTACTAAATAATGGTATGAAGAGAAATTAGAAAGGTAAGAGACTGGGTCTGCCATGTAGTAACAGTCAGGATTGATTTTGTAAGCTTAGAAGGTAATTAAAAGTAAGCCCTTAAGGATACAAATAAGTTTGCCACAAAGGCTGTTGTAATTCTGGAAAGAATCTAACTAAAGCTAACTTGTGAGCAAGGATCAGGTCCAAATTCAAATCCTTGGTCCAAAAGTCACTAAATAAATGTAAGACTTTCACTTCAGGAGAATTTGGTTCATTCCTCAGTACTCCTACTGAATTTACCTGGGTAATAGAATATTTGTTTCTAGAATAGACATAAAGAAGCATTATCCAGGCTGTTTTTTCCCCTTCAGCAATAATGATCAGAAACTCTGAGCCACTTTATCCACCTACTCTTTACAGATCAAAATGCAAAACGTTGCCGTGAAAACAAGGGAGAATATGCAAAGGTGTTACATGCTATGTATGCCACTGACATAATACTTTAATAGGATATGCTGTAATTTCCTGCAATTAATATCTTAGCAGAGCTATAAAGGCTTTTTTTCCAAAATTATACCATTGCGTTTACAACACTAAAATTAATGTTGTGTCAACCTTTCCATTATAAGCCTCCTTTTTCAGAGGTTTATAACTTGCCTATAAAAGTATATTCTGGCCTAAAATGCAGCAGTGAAGATCTCAATTTAGAAGCAGCCATTTTGATTAAATAAAAAACATTATTTAACAGCCGTTTCAAGTATGTTTCTTGAATGCCCTACAGAGCACCAAAAAGTGCAGGCATTCCTCAAACAAAAAATTACTTTCCCTCCCCAGTAAGCCTCTATTTAAATGATGTTTCATAGCTGTGAAATTTGTTTTATATCTATAAAGAAAATACATGGATTTGGGAAGCGGTAGGCTGCTTCATTGAGAGAGTCTCTCCGCTTGGCTCTTTGTGTATGACAACAGTCAGCACCACGACCACAAGAGATTCAAACTAGCTGAAATATTTTTTGTTTGAGGCAATAGAGTGGGTGAAAGGAAAGAACAAATATTTCTCTGGCATGCTGAAACGGATTTGCTCTGGCAAAAAAAATTCCATCAAAATAAATGAAGGCAAGAGCTAATTTGACAGAAAATCATGAGAGAAAGGATGATTGAGACATTAGAGATCCACCCGATGAATTCTGAAAACACAGATTTCAGGTCTGTTAAATTTTTTATAAGATCTGGAGCAAGTCAATCAGGAGATTTAACTTAGATACCTAAATTAGGAACCTACCCTCCCTGTCTAATCAACAGAAGGTAATTCAAAGCACCTGGACTGCTTTATATATGGAGTCTAAAATCCTAATTCAGTCATCCAAATTAGATATCTAAAATTAGATACCCCAAATATCTATGGGCGTTTTATTCTGCCTCAAAAGAGTGTTGTGAGGATAATACACTTGAGCTTATGAAACTCAGATATGCAGTTATAGAGGAGATGAGTACCCTGAAAATATGCAACCAATAAAATTCAATGAGATGGAAAAGGCAAAGCCAGAACAGTGATAGTAGAATTCTTCCATACAAATCACTCCTCGTCACAGCAAAAAACAAGTGCCAGACTCCCCTTCTCTAATAAAAGTTTTTTTCTTATTTACATAATATAACTTACTTTTTCAGAAAAGGAGTACCAGTCTGTGAATAGTCAATTAGTTATATGCTGCATCATCAGCTTTATTTTGCTACCTGCAGAAAACAGGTAGCAAACACTCAAGGCTCACCTTCCCACTACTGATGTAGATTGTAAAATAACTATATATTGCTCCACCTTTCCAGTTTACAGAATAAAAATCACTAATACATTACTTTAAAATAAAGTTCCCTAGCCATGAAGTCCCATTCTATAACGTGGGGCAGTGATAGGTCAAGATTCAATCAAGATGGATTTCACCACCATCAACTGTGAATTTTTTTGCTTTTATTATTTGGTGTTGCAACTTTAATGTTTTCTTATCTACTGTCACTTTAGGTGAGTAAATAAGATGAATTCAGCACTTCATAATACACTATTGTAGCGTACTGAGGTATATTGTTTACCTCATTTATTTTCTTTTTATATTATGATTACGAACTTCAATTTAAAATTAATAACATTCTGTAGGAGTTGGTGCATGTGAATTAAGTGTGGTGATCTCAGTGCATCCCTCTGGAATTTAAAAGATATTTCACTGTGTTATATCATGTGTCTCACAGTATATCAATTTTTATTTCCCATCTCTCAAGCATGGAACGCACACTGTGTAACTTCTTAGTTTCTCAATATAGACATAATTTACCCAAGCTGTGCAAATGCCCAACTTGCTGAAGATGATATGTATAAGGTTTATATAAAAGACTCGTTCTTTCAAACAACTCAAAGTCTTGCATATAACATAACCCACTATATTATCTAATTATCTGGGAGGAGGGGCTCTAATGAAGCAGGGGGGAAAATTAAACAAAGAGATATGGTGTAAACTGCAATCTTTAATCAGCTTTTCCTTACTTTAACGATGGGTTTAAAATTAGAGACAAAATACCTGGCCAGGGCATGGAAAACTACACTTTGATATTTTTGCCAGTGTCTGGATTAACTGGTTGCTTAGGGGCCCAGAGTATTAGAAATATTCATTTACTTTACTTTTAAATATATGCCATCAAAAGTATAATAAACGTTAAACTGCACCTGGTTTACTTATTTGTTTGCATGTACTGCTACTATCTTCATGTTTCATACTTTCTGAAGCATTCAGAAAGCAATGCATTTACTTCTTACTTGCTGACATTAAATGTAGTTTAAGTAAGTTTTTATGCTCAATATTCAATAATACTCCTGCATTCTTGAGAATTCCCACAATTACTTCAAAGTCTGAACAGCAAAATCATTATGTTTTCTAATAGTTTTTATACACTGTCAAGGATAACAACTGAAAAACAATTTTGATCCTTTAGGTCAGGGTTTAGCCCATGTGGTAAATTTAAGATTTTACTGTGAGATTTCCAAAAGTACTTTGCAATTTATTTTTCTAAATGCTTTTGGCCTTTTTATGTGGGGCTGTACTTCATCATTTTAGTCCAAATACCTGCTTTGGCAGACAGAAATTTTGACCTCTGATATCATCACATTCCAGTCTTGCCTGTATACCTGAATATCTCCATAAATCAAGTCATTTCAATACTAACATTTATTAACCATTTTTTTATTCACTATCTCCTGATGAATGTGTCAGTTCAAAAAAAAAGTCATAGAAATCCTTCCTCCCCCCCCTTCCTCTTGTCCATCACATGCTTGTCAATCACAAAAATAATCATTGAAAAAGTAACTAATTAGATAGGAAAGGCCAATATCTTTGGCAGTTTCAGTGTCAGTCCTGGGATATGTTTTGATGTAACACAGACGTTAAGACCTGAAAAAGAACTTGTGTGCCTAAAAGGTTGTCTGTTTTTTCCAACTACACATTCAACTAGAAAAACAAATTACACCCCTTAAGAACCTTGCCTCATTTATATCTTTGATATCCCGACCACAATATTAATATTCTAAGTCCTTCTTCGTATGAGATGCCCAATTCCTCAAAGCCTACTTATGTGAGTAACACTTAGATACAAGTCATCAAATACTGGCTAGGCAAGTATTACTCAAGCAAATAAGACTTCACAGTGTCAGCCCCATTGGTAGGCAGCCAGTTGGCTCTGTTTCTGCTCCCAGTTACCCATGTTAGTTTGTGCACATGTCACTTAAGAAGGAAACTGGTTTTCTCTGCTGGAGCTAATATTGTATTATAACCGCACTATTCCAAATATTGCAATATTGCAATTACTACATAGTACTGAGTGACAGTGGGGGTGATGCTGACCTATACTATTAGAGGAATAGCACCAGAAGGGTTCTAAAGAACAAGCTCTGCCAAGCTTATTGGGAGCTAAACAAGAGTGAACGGACCTGCAAGCACTGAAGCTGCCAGAGCATTTTGCTTGGTTGGAATGGGCTGACCAGCAGCTAAGAGCGAGCCCCGGGCAGCAGTACCGGTGGTTAGCAAATATTTGCTTGATCTTCTGTTATCCAGGGGCTGACTATAATCTACTCATAATTATCACAGTTCAAACCTGTAAGCACAGGTGGCAGAATGAGTGTTTGGGCCCAGTAGAATCAGTGAGAGTGTGGCCCTGGCTTTGGCATAGGCACAGCTGAAAACAAGCCCTTAAGCCACTGGCAAGATTGCAACACAACACACCCAGAAGAACAGAAGCAGCAGTACTTGAACTGGGGAGAATGGATGCTTGTGCCTACATTTCCAACTTTAAAACAGACGTGGGAGAGGGAAAGTAGGAGGGCAGATACTATCATTTTCTGCACCAACATGAGCCTGAGGAACAATGACATTTACTTTGGTTTAACTAATTTCCACACATCAGATCATGTTCAGCACCCGTGTGCCAAAGTTCTATTCTTCAAGTCTGTTGAAATATCACTTTCCGAAACATGTGTGCTAACATTTGGCCAACACCACCACAAGATCATTTTATTAACTTGTAGCTCATTTCATAGACTGCTGCTCATGTTGCTAACATATGCTATTCTACCATTTACTGCTCTATAATTAGAGAAGTCATATGAAAGAGATACACAAGGCTTAATTTTTGCATTAAATACAATTTGTTTAGACTCGAGTAGGCGAAATAAAGCTATTTAAAAAAAATCACATATAGTGAATTAAAATAGCTGTCTTGTTTTCTAACAGTTAGAAGGCCGAAGTAAAATATAATGATAAAAAAAATCCCTACCACCTCAACACTGCAAACAGTTTAAAGGCTTATGTGGAAGTGGAATCCAGAATTACATTCTGCTTTTCCAGAATAATTCTTGTTTCTAACAGCAGCTAGCAGAAGCCTTACAAATGGAGAACCAAAATGTGAGACCAGAATCTTCTGAGAGAGGATGAAGCCTTAGCCAATGTGTCATTTTACTTAAGCTATAACTATGTTGTCATGCTAAAGCATTTTTAGTATGTTTGAGGCTGGATAAAGGATAGGGAGTACTGCTGGTGTATTTATTAAAGTGTGGGCTGCTGAAAGAATGTAAGGATCATGCATTACTTCTCCTAACACCCTACCAACAGAGGAAATCCCAAGACAGCCAGCCAAGGAGATGGCTTTCAGTGGAGAAAGCTGAAACAGAGCTTTTGCTTAGGTAATTATCAAATAAGGACTTTAGAACTCATTAATAAATGACCATGTAATAATGAATAAAATATGAAACATTTGACTTTGATGTGGAGCATGTTAGTCTTTTGTCCTTGCATCAGTTTGGACAGAAGCCATGATGCCATGCCTACAGAAGAATCCCACGGATGTGAACCAGTGCTTTAGCAGTCAGCTACAAGTTTCAGGCACCTAATCTCAATTTCTCTCTTCCATGCAGACAATTTCTTTACAGAAGGGATCTAGACAGATTTTTTGACACTGAACTGCCAAAAACAAATCAACAAATTAAAAATATACCAGTGAGAACTGGGAACCAACCCGGAATTTGTAGGAAATGTATATCTTCTACTATAAATTAATAAGCTACTGCTATAGTTTATTAAAGTCACCACAATAATTTACAGTTTCAACTAGCATAAACTTGACTGCTTATAAATTACAGTAGTTTTACCTATTCTTTAATCCAGAAACATCATTATTAAAATGTTTGATGCAGGCTGTAGTGCATCTATCATTACTTTTAAAAGTTAATTAGATTAGATAAAAGAAATAATTAGATTTGCATTTTTATCCCAGTTTTAAACTTCCAAAGAAGATCACAACAGTGTGCCTGTGGGCAATTAAAAACAGCATACAGCAGTGAAATATAAAGGCAAAAAAGGTCTGTTTTTCCTGGCTAATTCATGATTGAAGATACAATTACAAAATATTTTAAGGGTTTGCTGAAGCTGGGGGCTATTCCTAGACTTCTAAGCTTTGTTTATAACTCTCGTTCTCTTTCAAGGGAGTATCTGATCTGCGTACCATGCCAATAGAAGTATCAAATTGCTTTCAATGGCTTTATTTGGTCCTTTTCAGAGCTTGCTAGAAGGGGATCGGTTTCATGATCAATAACAACAGGAAAAAAAGAAAAGAGAGGAAAAAAAAAAAAAAAGGAAAAGAAAATGAAAAACAATTAAAAAAAAAAAAAGTGGTGAGGGAAGAATATTTCCTAGAGCCAAAACAGTAGCACTACAATTGCATTTTGCTCATCAGTGCTAAATACAATTTACAAAGAAAGACAATCTTAGAGTGCGTAACTGAACTGACAATAACAAGATTCCAGCTTGAGCATTTTCAGCAAGCTCACTGCAAGGAGCTTTAACCTGTGTCCAAAAGGCAATAAATGAAAGGTTTAGCTCTTAAAATTGGAGGTCAGTTACATACTTAATGATGAAGCATATCTTTAAATCTATTTCTACTATTATTATCCTAGCAAAAAATTAATTAAGCAGGCCAGGGAGGCCAGGAAGGCTAATGTGGAATGTAATTATTCCTGATCTTTAGACATGTACTTCACATAAAGAGATAGTCCTTATTCAGCTCACCAGGTACCTGAGTTGTCAGTAGTTAATCATGGATAAGAAGAGAGACTCACTGGTTCAGCCTCTTAAGTATGATCCAAATTATTCCTATTCAAGGACAGTTTAAATAGTTCTAATTTTGATGTCACTATTCTTTTGTTTGTTTACTATCACAGCAATTATGTTCACTCTTTTCGACTAAAATGGACAATGCAAGTACGTTAATATGAAGTTACAACAGCATGAGCGTATAGATTAAAACTAAAAAGAAAATACTACTAAGAATAATTTCTAACAGCCAAATTAAAACAGAATACATATGAGAGCAGAAGCCAGCTCTTCTATGCTGTGGAAATCATACCTGATTCAAACAGAAAAAGAAATGCTTTGCAATAGCATTGAGCATAGTACAGTACAGAGGAATAGGGCAAAAAGAAATGGGTGAAAGTAGTTTGGAATAGCTCTCCCTGTAATACTCACTGCCAGTGTTTTTTCAGAGAGGTTTAACAACCAGTGTCCCTTTTAGAAGTTTCAGTCACTATTTAGGACTCACCCTAATGAAGCCTGCCAACCAGAGGAGGAAAGACAGAATTTCAGCCCTTAAATGCCTCCACAAATAGAGAAATCCTGGAGCAACATGCTCCAAGCATCAGCAGGATCTAATCCCCTCCTCAGCTGGACATGGTGGGTCAGAGGCACTCCTCAAGCCTTGTGCTGGAAGAGTTGAATTCTGGCAATGGGGCACTGAGTTCATGGGAATTGTGCAGCCTCAATCCTTTCACAAGGTTGGAACCGTTATATGGACACAAGCCTTCCTTTCTTCCAGTCTTCTCTTTATGATGGACCACCAAATCCCTCCTCTAAACAGCTTTGTCTATTATTTATTTCTAGGCTTTTCCTTTCACAGACAGAGATGTGCTTGAAATAGCTTCATTTTGTTCCTACTACTTCAAGAATTAACTTTTTTTTTTTTAAAAAAAAAAAAAAAAGAAAGATCTCTAAAGAATCTGAATCAACCTAGAGAGCTTTGACTTACCTACAGTATTTCCTTAAGGTGATCTTCACTAAAAGCTTTGCAGAATGATCTTAATTTGACATACTAGATTTCAGCCTACCTCTACAGACTCCACTGTAGAAGAGAGTGTATCCTCTTCCCTAAGAAGAATTTGAATTGAAAAGTAGCAATACACTGCACTTGTTTGAATTTTTTCATTTAAGTTCCCAAAACATTATGATCAAATGGAGCAATTTTTGAAGTTGCCGATAATCAGAGAGAACTGAGAACAATTCCAGATTCCCAGTCCCTTTAGCAAACTCAAAACTGCTCTCCCCACATTGCACACCTTGAAAGTAGCATAAGCTTTGCTTGGAAAACAGGAGAACATTTTGAATATTTAATGACCTAGTACTCTTGAATTGCCTATGTTGTTTTCATATGCTAAGCTAGGCTAATTGCCCATGGATTGCTGACAAGGTTTTGGACGTGTAACACATCTGGAGTAAGGTGCTCAAGTAAATAGTATTAAGAAAACTAATTTAAATAAGGTGTTACAATGGTTAAATAAATAGCATAAAACATTACAAATAATAAATACTAAATAGTAAAAATGCCCATTAAATTAACCCAGTAGGTATCCAGGGAAGGATGTGTTCTATTTAATATGAATTATTTCCACTTTTCTGTTTTGTTGACAGGAATGTTCATTATTTCTGATTGTTTAAAGGGTTACATGAACTAGATGCACTTACTCATGAAAATTGTTGTTTAAAAATTAGCAGTGTACCTCAGAAGATGAGAGCAGTACACTATGTGTCTTGTGATAATAACACTGCACAGCAATGCCCTACTGCACACTGGAGAACATGCTGTACTTACTTTGAGTAGCCCTGCCCAGACTGAGCTGGCACCTGAACTACTTCCATTTTGTAATCTCTTCTAAAGGGGAGAGGCATGGAATAGTGCTATTGTCTTTCCCTGCATATGAAATGTATTTAAAAATCCACACCATAGTATGTAAGTAATTGCTGTTTCCTTAAAAGGCTTGCTCAAGAGTATCTTTAAACAAATACACCTTCTAAATCAAGAATGTTATCAGGGGTACAGTCCCAAATTCTACCAAGACCAAAGAAATAAGCTAAGAATGTAAATGTTTATTAGAAAATTGTTTTTTCCCCTCAAGCCACAGAGGGCAGGATTCACCTCATCTCACTTCTGCCCTCTACATCATAGGCGTCAGCACCCACCTCCCTTACAGTTAATGGAGAAAAAAACTGTCATTTTAGGGAACAATTCATCTGACACACTTTAAATGTCTGCTTTAGGGAGAGATGAATTACATCCTGAAATTATTCACTCTGCTTCTTTCTGCTTACTGTAAAAGTAATCTGGATAATTAATAGAGACAATCTATACTGCAGTTATCTATTTTTGATATGATGAATTCCACCTAGCATAAATAGTAAGACTTGCACCTCAGCATTGGGTTTTCGTGAGAAGATGCAGGGAGGGAGCCTAGGAGAAACAGCCCAGTGCTACATCTCTCACTTGTCCCCTCATTTACTTCCATCCCACCCACAGTCCACCCTTAAAGAGCTACAGGTCTCAACAAACTGCAACACTCAGAAACAATTTAACAGCAACAAAACCTACTACAAACTGTCAAGGTGACTTAGCAATTAACTTCTCTCCCAAGCAACTCCTGGCTAGCAAACCTGCCAAAGAATTAAGTCAGAACCAATAAACAGAGGAATCACATGGCTTACAAGCAAAGCGACTATGTAAGCTGGTGTTTAGCCCAGGAAACAACCTCCTAACAAGCTTTTGAGATGGCATCTGTCCAACATACATAGCGTTTCACACTGATGTTGATGATGTTCCTCAGGCAATGAGGAATGCTCTACCAGTCTAGCTAACAATCTAGGAGAGGCAATGGTCCCCTCTGTCTCACATACACCGATTAGACTCACCTGACCCACATCAATATCATTTGTTCCATGCAAATATAAGGATAAATTAAAAACCCCAAACTCTTGAGGAGCTAAGGAAGAGTAGCTTACACTGGCAAGAATTTTAAAGCAAAGATTGGGAAGGATCACAGGGAAATAATACAGCCTGCATTAACAAAACAATCATTAAACAATCACCTATTAGCATATATGTCTAGGAAAGGACACACAAAAACAAAACAAAACAAAACAAAAAAAACTTGTGGAGTTCAGCACGATGTATGAGGGAACTGGGGAGTGAACAAGAAAACAAATCGGCAAGCTATTCTAAGACAGCATTTCCCTGGCATCAGTAAAGCTACTGGATAGTTTCAACTGAAACATAAAGTGCCTTTAAACTTTTTACTAGAGAGCAGGACACCTCCCAGTAACACAAATGCACATTGTCTAAATAGGGACAAAAATGAGCTGGTGTGATTCCTCTTTCTGTGTCCTAATTTTGAAAGGAATTTAAATATTATAAACTCCTATAAATAACTATTCTGTTTAGCACATTCAGCTATGTTTCAATGTTAACTTTTATATTAAGCAAATATTTTTATACAATTTTTTGTTTTCTGAAGCCAGACCTGCAGTTAGCCCTTAGGGAACAAGATGGTACCCTTCTTCCTTTTACAATTCTAACAACTCTTCCACGGTCACTGTACCCCTAATATGAAAGTGCACTCTTCCTATAGACAGTGACAAAGGCAGTGCTTTAAAATTCATTATGTATCTCTCAGCCCAGGTATAAACACAGTTAAACATTGATTAAACTCATGAAAGTCCAACAGAAACTGCACTATAATATTTGCCAAAGCATTTGCGTGCATTTCTTTCGTATGAGGGAAAGAAGCCTTCAGTTTTGTCATCTAATAGCATGGCAATCAACTGATAGTCCAAACTTAAGGAAATGGTTGGGAACACCATAGTCCGTCAGACCAAAATGAAATATTTAAATCTAAAAACAGTTCCATGAAAATGCTTTCAAAGTGGGAAGCAGAGAAGGCAACAGAATTATATGTCAACAGTGCCTCTTATCTACAAGGTGAGCCCCAAAAGTAATGCCTCCTATTTTGTTATGTGGGTCAACAATGTCAGAGACTGATATTGGTGGTAAGGTAGCTGAGGCTGAACCTTCTTGCCAATCTCCCATTAAATGTTGTTGCCATGCGACAGATGGCAGCAGAGGGGCAGTCTGACCTGCCAGTGCGGACGAAGCAAAACTGTATCACTGAATTCCTCCATGTAAAAAAAAAAAAAAAAAAAAAAAAACCAAAACCATCACTCATTGACATTCATCAACACCTGCTGAACATTTATAGAAATCAGACAGTGGATGGGTGGTGCATTTCAGCGGAGGTGTCTGAGACAGCGGGTCACCTCCATGGGTGAAGATTTTTATGAGCGTGGCATGAAGGCTCTTGTTCACTGCCAGCAAAAATGCATAGCTAGTGGTGGTGACGACACTGAAAAACAGTGTTCTGTAGCTAAGAATTTGATCTATCAAATAACATTATCTTTGTATCCATTGTAGTTTCCATGAAATAAATAGGAGGCATTACTTTCATGGCAACCAATCTCTGTGTCATTTCGTAATTGTGTATATACTTAAGAGTGGGTCTATTTGTACAGATTTAAACCATGTCCTGAGTACATGTATTTGAATACCTGCAGAGCACTGCCAGATTCATGCAGGTACAATCTCACTGAATTGGAAAATCTGAGAACCATTTCAGTTGGAAGGGACTTTTAAAAGCCATGTAGTTCAACACGCCTGCAATGAACAGGAACACCTACAGCTAGATCAGGAGCTCAGAGCCCCATCCAGCCTGACTTTAGACGCCTCCAGGAATGGGGCTTCCACCACCTCTGCTGGCAACTTGTTCCATTGCTTCCCTACCCTTTTTGTAAAAAAAAAAAACAAAAAAACCTTTTCCTTCTATCCAATCTAAATCTCCCATCTTTTAGCTTGAAACCATTTCCTCTTGTCTGCAAACGCTCTGCTCATTGAAGAAAATCTCTGTCCAACAAAAATGCATTTAACAATAATTTTTGAAGGCACGGAGACCTTTCCTAAAAGGCTCCTTTACTCAGGCATGTTAGTAAAGCATGTGGCTGCTTTATTTTAGACCTTTCCAACTCCATAAATGGAATTTAAGTATAATCAGAAGAGAGCAAAAAAACACACTGACCTGAATTTGCTGCTGCAGTAGATTGATTTTGTGCTGCTGTTGCAGAAGTTGCTGCTGTTGTCTTGCAATCTATTAGAAATAAAATTTCCATTAAATTAAAACAGTAATATTGAAACTTCAATATTATTGAGTGAAAAAAACTTTCTGTTATTTTTTACTTCTTTTTTATCAAGGATCAGGTTTTTTTTCCTTATATAAAATATATTATAGAGATATCCATGCACGTGATACAAACATTTTAAACTTAAAAGCAACGTGAAAGTGTAGCTATCCTGCAAGAAATATGTATTTTAAGCACTTAGACCTCAAATCAGGAAAGCATAAAAACATAGGTTTAGCTGCGTGCATGTGAATAATCTCATCGCTATTCAACAAAGCGTTTAAGCCTGTGGTGAACTTTGTCTATGATGCATTACTGTTAGCTACAATGGGAATGAAACACATGCTTAAAATTAAGTGCTTTGCTGAATGGGGATGGGATTACTCAGGTGCTTAAGGTTAAACACACATTTTCCTGCTTTGCTGAACTGGAGCTGTAGCTAGTATTTATAGATGTTTCACTATTCAGCACAAGATCCTAGGGCAAGCTTCTCTTAACTTCACTCACAGTGAGCAGCACACTGCTTCCCTTATGAATCTCAAAGTCCTCCTTGAGACTACTCAAGGAGGTAGGGTCTTACATGGTATAAAAGCAGCGTTTGATGCTCAGTAGGTCATCCTCAACACAACACTGTGAAATAAGTACATATTCCCACTCAGTTGGTAGATTCAGTAAATGATCTTGAGAGTAAAGGTTCAATACATATCTAAGAGGAGAGAAGCAAGCATGGGGGAGAACAAAGACTCGTGAGAGATGCTGCCCTGCCCTGACTGTTCCTTCACACCCTACAAAATCAGCATGCAAAAGCAGAAGAGAAAGAGAATCCTGCCCTCAGAGCTGCTCCTCACGATGGGTTAGGCAGCCTGCAGCTGCAGGGAAAAGCCATGGGAAGCAGGGGAAACTAGATGGCTGCTTTAGGGGGCAAACTGCACAGCAGACTATAACAAGGACGAGATTTGTGTTTCCTAGAAGCTCCAGCTTCAGCACTTCTGCTTTCATTTCTCAAATATAATTTCTCCTCCTATCAATATTTATCTAGAGCAGAGGAACCCCATAAAACAGCACAAATTTGGTGACACTGGTAGTTTGACTGGTAGTTTCCACTGTTTCCATTTTGGTAAAACCTCAAGCACGCTCTGTTGTAAACAAAGAAATCTAAACAAAATATTTTTATGATT
Source organism: Gallus gallus (assembly GCF_016699485.2). NCBI lineage: Eukaryota > Metazoa > Chordata > Aves > Galliformes > Phasianidae > Gallus > Gallus gallus. The sequence continues at coordinate 10,914,757 of NC_052536.1, forward strand.
AAAAAAAAAAAAGTGAATGAAAGGTAGCAAGATTGATTTGGAAATAAACAATCACGTAGTCTTAGTGTGAACTGTTCAGAATAACTCATAAGGAACCTGCAGGTACATATTAGCAGCTCGTAACTGCTCACAGAGATCAAGTCTGTCATTTCCTTCATCTCTCACTTTTTCACCTGGAAATAGCTCTGTCATTTTTTCCACTGCTACAGTTAAAATTCACTTTTGTATGGGGGACCGACAAAAAATCCATACTTTCTAAGTCTTGCACATGGCCTCAAAGAGACAACCTGAGTTCTGTGATTCTGGGACTGGATCAAAGCAAAGTGCAGCATAAAAGGAATCAAGCAACTATCAAAGCCTAGAACAATGATGCCTGCAACAGGGATCAAACTCCCTTTATGTCCTCGGTGGTCAAATATTTCTGGACAAATCTCCCAGTAAATTCAATAAAATTATGGTGAATGCAGACTGAAAAATCAGGCCCTAGTCTGTTAGTTAAAAAGGCAGCTCAAACAGAGGTGCCTGTGTGCCCAGAGGCATCTCTTAGCACCTCAAGTCATCTGTTATCAGTGGTCTGCAATGGTGTCTGTACTTGGAAAAGCAACCCTGTGCTACAAATATTTATGTATATTTAACAAACCTATGTGAGTGCTTGTGTTCCTATTTTAATTAATAATGCATCAGTTGTCCTATTACACATTTGGACTGAATTGCTCATCACTAAAGATCAGTTCTGCTGGGTTTCTGCTCACAGTGTAGCACATTCCATGCTGCTAAAATCTCAGTGAAGGTATTTGAAAGATGTTGAGTTCCAGAAAGGAATTTCTTGTTGTTTCATATTGAAATCAGACGCTGAATGGAGCTGCATCATCGGTCATTCTTGCTGACATATCTTTTTTCACAGATTCATAGTACTCTATATCAAGGCTTGTTTGGAGCTGCTGGTGACCCATCTGCTACATCACGTAGTGTGCTATAGCCAAGGCAACAGTGAGATCTTTGTTTACATAACAAAGACAATGACTTGCTGCAGTTCTGATTGCTTGTGAACAGATTTTGTAGTTGCATGTACAATACAACACCATTTGAATAGGCATTTCCTGAAGAAACCCAGAAAAAATACCATGAAGCATCTCATCTCAGTGGTTCCTCTTAGACAGAACAGCACTGTGATAGAAAATGTATCCAGTATCCCACAATGCAACTTACCATAGCAGAATCTTGATGTATAGACTTGACACAGTAAAGCAGGGTACACAAGCACCATGTGGCTCAAATTCTGAATTTTATTTGCCTATCGGTTGAGCTACATGCTTGCTTCATTGAGCATGACAACCTAGTTTTAAGTGTCATTTAATTTTCATTTTGAAATATAATTACAAAGTGTTCACTGTAAGATATCACTCGTCTGCAAATGTGTCAAGATTAATTTGTGCTAGCTTATTCACAAGTGTCAATAGTTAATTACTGTGTCATCTCTGGATGGCTAAATGACATTCTAACTTCTGATTTTTTACAGTGTTCCTTTATGTTATTTTCCATTAGGGGATGAGTCCATATTCCTACATGTGGGCAAATACTCAAGCACATAAAATACGAGACGTCACAACTCATTAAAATCAACAGAGCATATATTGCTGTATATATCCTATAAAATACTTTTAACCGAAAAGATAATTCTAGTAATAATGTCAGATTCCTAAAAACCACACATTCATTTGGATCTGTCTGATCTAATGCCTAGGGGACTACTGTACGGGATCACGGTCGTCCCACTTGTGTACAGTGAGAAAAGGAGAGATCTTTGGACAACGGCATTTCTTTAAATAAATTAAATAAACCAACAAGAAACAACATGCAAACAAACAAATCAAACGTTGCTTATAAAATACATCCCATGAAGTTTTGGGGTTACGTTTTTCTGTCCAATTCTTCTCTTGTCAAAAAAGAGAAAGAGTTAAGTAATGCCTGCAGTGTGGCTCATTGGTAACTCCTAAATCACATCCCAGTACTGAAGTAAGAACTGTGAAATCTATCAAATTCAATTTGTTCTAAGAAAGAAAACATTCGAATTTCCACACCCTCTTTTCTCTTAGGATTCTGTGATATTTTTCTCTTCATGGAAAAGGCAGCAGTTTCTGAAGATATTTAAGGTCTTTTAACAACAACATCAAAAGAAAAGAAAAGGAAAAAAAAAAAAAAGGAAAGAAGCACGGAGCAGAACAGTATAGCAATATTTATGTTTAGCATTCTACATGAAACATTTTCACATTTTCACAGGTTTTCACGGGTTTCTTTTTTGGATCCTCACCTGTTCTTGCTGTTGGCGAGCAAGATCCATTTGCTGTCGTTGTTTTTCAATTTGTGAGGCTGCCAGCTTTTTCTGTTCATCATGGGCAGCCAGGAGCTGCTCCCGTAAGCTGATCAGCTGGGTGATCATGGTAGAGAGCTGTCGCTCTTTTTCTGCCAGGCTTTCTGGTGTACCTAAATGTGCAGAAAAAATGTACTGTAAATATGAGATAGACGAGAGTTACCAAGCAATATTCACAAAAGAACTGGCTGAATCACCAACGTGCTTATTTCAAGTGGCAGCTTGAATATATATTTTACTAAAAAATCCCAAAAGAATGTAGCACATAGCTTTGCTATGCTCTTAGAAGTGGAGGACATAACAAAAACGGAAGCAAAAAGACACAGAATATTATTATTTTTTTTTCTGACAGGAGTAATTAATGATGCAACACGTACAAATCCCTATATCTTTTCCATCTGAATCTGCCCAGTGTGATAAATACATTCACAGTTTATTAGATATAATTTTCCTTTACTTTATATATTTTGTTACTTTTTTTTTTTTTCCTAACTATGCAAGAATGCTAAAGAAAATTTTAAAGGCTGCTGTTCCATCCAAGAAGCAGTTTAATAGTTTATTGATCATTTCTCTGAAACACCCATATATCTGATGGGTCATTTGGGTAAATGTAAGCTTTAGTTATGGAATATGTATTTAAAATGAGCTCTACTTGTCCCTAAGAGAAATGGCTAACCTGAGAAAACGACTTAAAAATTTTCATTTAACTTTCAAAGTTTACTCTATAGAGAGCGCTTAATTAATATGAAACTACGGTACATTTATTCTTTGCGCTAATGATGCTTAATGGTCTGTTTATGGGTAAATTGCATGGGTCTCCTAAGTAAAGAGTACAGGGTCCTTTTGCAAATCAATGCAAAAATATTCCATCTTACGTATGAACATGTTACTCTGTCACAAACAGCAATGTCAGCTCCCATATTTGAGCCGTACACTACATTACCCTGTGTGAGCTTCTCAGACCCCCAGCACTGTAAGAAGCTGAGGCAGCAGTTTGGGAATATGGGAAGAGCACATGAAGGAGTTTCACAGTTGGAAAGGACATAAGTGAACCAATTGTAAGTTGTACAAGAGAACTGAGAGTTAGAGAAGAAGCTAAGCAAATTGAGAAGCAGTCAAGTCTGTTATCTGCCACAATGATAGGAGAAGCAGCATAAGAGAGGGTATTAGCATCCTTCCTTTCCTCCATTCACAACTGTGATAAGGAATTCACAGGGCTTTCTGAAGAGGAAGAAAATGTGTGAGGAACAGGACCTGGGAGGAAATGGAGAAACTGTCACCAAAATTATGACTCCACCTTCTTCCCAGGAGTAAGATGGGTATCTTCTAGGGAAGAGAAGAAAGAGGTTGACAGGTTTCATAAGGAGAGGGAAAACAAAACAGACCCTTGCTGAGCAGGTCACCAACCCAAGATGCTCTACCATTTACATCATGCTGTGACAGGACCAGTAATGCTCTTAGACAGGCTTTCATTTGCACAAGTGTCACACAAAAAGCCTCCATCTACACTTGCCTTTTATCAAAAGATGGCTTAACTCATTCACTGTAAACAATCAAACTCACAGATACGAAAAGTACCTGCTTTTCTGTACAGTTGTTAATTGCATTTTAATACATAAAGTACTGAAAACATTCAATCTCTTTGACACTATTAACTACCCTAGTTTTAAGTCTGCAACATATTGATGTTTCAGCATTCTGTAATGCCAAATCTTATCTCAATATGCATGTGACAAAGGCTCCTGATGGGAAAACACAAATAACTTCTCATGTTGCTGTAAAAGTTTTAGAAATGGTTAGCACTTTTTTTTAGTCCCAAGAAATGCAACGGCTACATGAAGTTAAAGCTGCGGGACACTCAAATGTTCAAACTTCCTGCAAATCTTTAGGATGATATGCACAATTGAAACAGGAAAATACTATTTCTGCAAAAAGCTGTTTCAAAGCAAACTTTAAAAAGATTTTAAAAGTAAGCCTAGGCAGGTACATGGCTGGGAAAATATCTGCACTGAAGATATTGCCTCGCCAGGATTCATTAGCTGTACTGAGCTCCACACCGCTGACATGATTTTGATTGTCTAGGCCTTCTGAACTGACTAACATTAACCCTCTGAAACTCTAACTTGATTTAGTCTAGTATATTTTGCACCACGAATGAAAGGTTAGTTAGGTGCTTCGGAATATGTTATAGTACACTGACATTTATTTTTACAGATAAAGGACTATTCTGCCAAGAAAACCCTACTTGCCCATTATGGCAGGAAGAGATCAATCAGTCCATCTATTTTAGAAAGCCAATAGGAAGCAACCTGCTGCCTCAAATGATACTTATTGCCATTCACTGCCACCTGGGAAACCACAGCTCGAGACTTTCACATCTGTCAAGCAGCTTTGGCATTGTAATGCAGACCTCTGATCTTACAGTCATAAAATATTTTACACACCCAAAGCAGATTTGCATGTCCTGCTCTGTTTCTATCTTATCCTGTATACTTTGTATACTCTCTGCTTGCTTCATAACATGAACAGAAAGGTAGCACAAAGAGCGCCTGTTAAGGATATGACATTTCATTGTTTTGTTACGATTAGTCAGAACTGTTTGATATAGTTGTAGCACATTATAAGGTCATTTTCTTTTCTTTTCTTTTCTTTTCTTTTCTTTTCTTTTCTTTTCTTTTCTTTTCTTTTCTTTTCTTTTCTTTTTTCTTTTTTCTTTTCTTTTCCCTTATACAATAGCGAGCAGAAATAACTGTTCCTATTCAGAAACTCATAGCAATTGTTTTTCTTTTTTTCTTCCCCTCAGAGAAGCACATCTAAAATGAATAACCCCTGTAAAACACTCTACTCTTTAATTTGCACTGTGCTATGTAATCCAACAACAGGATAGGACTGATGACCACAAAAAGTACACTGTGCTTCTGGAAAATAAGGAGACCTCCACGAAGCTGCACGACACCTAACCGAACACGGCTCAAGACAGGAAAAAACATAAGATGCAGAATGTTGTTGTATGAAGAGTGTGGGGGGAGATATAATTTAATTTTAGAGTGGAAAATCCCAACCATTATTTTACCGTTTAAACACCAATAAAAACAACTTGCTCAGAATGCAGACCAGATTGAGCTGATCTGGCTGGGCCAAGAGAGGTCATCAGTAGCTGTGTGCCATCATCATCTGTTTTGCATCCACTTACTGCAGTAAGCAATGAGATTCCTAAACTCATTACCAGTAAATAAACTTCTTCTGCTGACTAAAAAATACCTATAAATAAAATAAAGTATAGCTCTCTGTAAAATGTATTTGCCATAAAAACAGATAAAACAAGAAGCTTAGTAAAAAATATGCAGTAAATATGCCAGCATCCATAAAATATTATATATCACAGCTCTCTTTCTCTTTTCTAATCCTATTCTCCTGCTCCAAAGACAGCAGTGCATTTTTTTTTTCCATGGGGTCTTCCTTATCCCCAAAACACATCTGTCTTGAGTTTCTCTCAGATTTGTCAGGTGGATCAGTGCTCCCCAGGGCCTGCTCCATCTGAAGTATTTTAATTTGACTAAACACCTGATTTATTTTATCTCTCCGATGAGAAAGGCAGTTTGTCTTAATAGAGCCTGTCAGCCTACAGTCCCATTCACAGCAATTTACAGGCAGCCAGGGATGCTGGAAAAGAAGAGTGCTGTGATTCTGTATTTTATCCTCCTCCAGAAAGCACCTAAAAGCAGCTATTCACTGCTACTGCATGTGGCATTTTAGAACTGAATTAGCTTTTTATTCAAGTAACTACACTAGTTGTGAATAGCTTATCTGTAAAATTGCTACATTCACTACTGATTTTATTAACCTTTGGCTCTATCACAAAATGGTCTTCAGTTAGGAGAGACCTTTAAATTTGACACATTTTTCTTAGGGGCCTTTATTTCAGTGACTTCAGATAAACTGAATTTGATCCATTGACTCCCCTCACCAGCAGTATTTAAAAATTTGTGTTGTTGAAAAGTCAATAGTGTTTAAGGACTTTGTGTAAAACTGCAAATGTAACAATTACTTTCACCACAAGTTCTGAGGAAAAAAAAGGTCTTCTATTTGTGATAGTTCTTCGGATATATTCTTGACTTTGTGCTTATTGTCACAAGCTCCAAAAATAATGCAATTTTAATTTTTCAGAAGGTTATTATTGTTTTTGTGTAGACTGGAGCACAAATTGAGATAAAATGGTCAGACTGAACAGGACTAAAGCATCAAAGAGAACTTTTGAGAAATTCTGGTCATAGGTCAATCTAACCAGGACTGAGAAAATAAAAAGTAGCTATAAATCTACTGAAAAAGAAAGAAGAGTTCAACTTGTGGTCTAAAATTACACTTAGAAAGAATTCTGTCTGTGGCAAAGACCTGCCTTTTAAAATTGATCACAGCACCACATTATTTCTGGTACACAAAGGAATAGGAAGATCACACGGCTTACAATAAAATGCATTTAATAAAAATCAGAAATGCCATTTTGCATTTTAACTACCTAGATTCCTAGATTCTTTTAAGATGTTTCAAAGAATATTTAAATCTAGTATGCTGTTACTACAGGAAGAGAATATAACTATAGGTCCTAAATTAATCCCTGATTTACCACCTTACCGCATTCCCATTACCTATTACCGCATATTTAGACTATATTGAGATACACTGACATATCTGCGCGCTAACAAACACAGGAGGCTTTTCAGAGTTGGATTTGGAACAGTCCTTGTGGCAAGTTGTCATGAGATATAAGCAGAGCAATAACTGCTGGCAAAGGAAAAAAAAAAAAAAGAGCAGGAATAACAAAAAATAGACTTCTAAACTAATCTCTCTGACACCAAGCAAAAGAAAACATGATATAACTACATACTCTATCCTGGGAATAAAGGACAAAGTAATGTAGTCATAACTAAGCCAAAAATTTATAGGCCTGATTCAAAGCTTGCTGAAGTCAGATTTTTAGCTGTGACACTAAATTACTGTGGGTTCCTGAATGTGCTTCCTTAGTTCTCCACCATGTACCCAAATAAAAGACTACCAGTCAGAGGTGCATATGCTGGGCTAGCTGATGTTTCTGAAGCACTTCGGGATCTTTGCACAGGATCTCTGCACAGCTGCAAAGTATTATCATTTCACTCAAATTCCACGATGAGTATAAAGCATTAAAAATATCATCCTTGTTTATGTACCGCATCTAAACTAACTTTCATCCTGTATACCTACAGGAAATACAAATTAATGAATCACAAATGATTATTTTTGTTATGTTTTCAGAATGAACACACAGCGTGATTTATACGAAACCAAAAGACAGCAAAGCAAGAAAGAACTGCAGTCTGTGCCAGAAACTAAGAAAGGCTTTAAATCAGATAACTGCAGACCCAACGTACTAGCAACCAAAGTAATTCAACCAACAATCAAAAATGATTTTGAATCAAGTTAAGCAATTTCAGCATTGAAAAAAAAGAAGCCTCTATGAATCAATTACTCTGTTTCGTTTTTTTCTTCTTCTTTTTTTTTTTTTAATGGACATTGTTTGAGAAGAAAGCAAAGCCACAATGCTAGACTTAAAAGAAAGTGTATTTGATCTTAGCTGCCCAGAGATAACCTGGTTAAAGCATTCTGTCTAACACGGCAGTCTGCAGCACACATCAGATAGGCTGTGATGTCGTTACTTCACAGGCTCTGTCCAGCGTTTAGCATTTACCCTTTTTTGATTGGGTCACTTTTTAAATGCCACAAAATAGGGCAGCAAAAGTCAACAAAAATAAACAGGGAAAACAGAAGAAAGTAACAATGTAATGGAAGGGCTTTGGAGATAAAAGTCACTTTGTGAGGGCTGCCTCACTAAGGAACCCCCTTCCATTGCAATAGCATCTAATTTGAGTTCTAACTCCAACAGCAGTTTAAAAAGCTTTCCACTCTAGATGGCCCCAAGTGCATCATAAAGATAAAGCATTTCAGTAGAAAACAGCCACAAAGACCTCTATTATCTTATCAGTCTTTGGTTACAACAGCTGAACCAATATGACTAAGTTCTGAATGACTTTTTTTCCCCCTTCTTTTTATAACATGAGAATACTGGAATTTCTTTATTTCATTATCAGTTAGCAATTGTTGATGTTCCCATATGCTACTGTCCAGTCCTCAGTCAATAAAAAGTTCTATAAATGCTTCCATTGTGCTTTGTAGCATCCCAGCGCAGAAGGCAGTGCGGCAAACATGTCCAGCATGCAAATCACACTGGATAGCTTCTCTTGCAGAGGTGTGAGATTCCCCCCACCCATATGTTGCAAAATGATTCTGTGACTTAAACTTTAAGCAAGGAAAAATTAACACCCTATGCCCACACACAATAATGCAAATTAACATTAGGAACTGCTGAAGATGTTCTATAGAGTAAAATCTGTTTGTCATTGAGAGAAATAAAAAATGTCTTCAGTTAGCACAAAGCATCTTATTGTTATGACAAGGGTGAAAATGCCTAACTGTTGATCTGCAGTACTCAGCCTAGTTTCAAAACCATGAAAGTTCATATGTTTAAGACATTTCCTAGCAGTGAGTGGTCTGAAACTATTGGTAACTAAGTATGATTTGCAGAACAGGAGAGTTTTAATACAACTACATTCTAGCACAGCTAGACTCTTTGCTAGGCAAGCTATAAATTGCAGGGAGCAAAGTGGAGGAGAATTGCCTCAGCCAGGTAGGGACAAGCCTTCATTTCCCATGTAGGCGTGCCCACACGGAAGTGCAGGAGGGGGCCAGGGCAGTGACAGCAGGGCTGCTCAATGCCCATCACAAAGGCCAGCTGCAGCGCTGCGCATGCTGAGCTGCAGGCCTGTCTCCAGCTGTCAGCGGGGTTCTGCACCTACTGCTGCTTAGTCTGGCTAGCACTGAGGCTCTTGTCCACCCCATCAGCCATCTGCCCAGCCAGGGACATCACACAAGTTCAGAAGAGCAATGCACATCCACATCTCTCCCTGACACTGAGATGGAATAGAGGCAAGAGGCAAATTTGAGTCCCTGGGTGCAAGTGCCCTTTATCATAACAACTCCAAGTGTTCATGCTCTACTTACTGTACCTAATTAAACCACGTGAAGAGTCTCACTCACGTTTGTCCCCTCTCAAAAGAATCTGGAGGGTTTATCCCTTCTTCAGACTTTACAAATCACAGAGCTGTTTATTCTTCTTTAAGAACAAATAACTCACGGGAATGTACACAGTAATCCAGCTGAATATTTCTCTTAAAGATTTGCTATTGCCTGATGGCAACTGAGGCAGGCTTATCTGCTTCAGCATTTCTCACCAAATGCTTGTACCCTAACTTTAGTAGGGTCTTCTCCTGAGATAATGTTGCTTTCTAAGCCTGTAACTTTTTTTTTTTTAATCACAACTGTTTTCTGCACTTCCTTTTTTTGCTGTTCTCATATTATAGCAATTCTTAAGTGTTGCCAGAGGAATACCTTACACTCACAAGTTCTGTTGCTGGACTCTTCTTCACAATAGCTCTAATCAAACTAAAGTAAGACATTCAAGAGAAAACACTGCGGTGACCAGATTAACATAAACTAGTCACAGGTTATTACCAAGCAGCTCCAAAATTGACAAAGTAATTTCTGCTTAGGAATAGGACTGGATCGAGTAGTTTCTGGTCACTCCATGGAGCAGCACAATGGTACCTTGTGCCATTTTTAGCAATGTGCTAAACACACAGTTGAGTCCTAAAATTTAATCCACTTCAGGAATGTACAAAAGAATGTGATGCTAGCCAGAGCTTCAGCCTCCCCCTCCTCCAAAACAGCTCCCACGGAAGAAGGAGAATTCCAATAAATCGATTGCACTTCTCACTCTTTCTTTCATACATATGAAAAGAACTGTATCTGACATAAGCATTGGAGGACTTTAACTATATTCAGAGATATTGTTATTATTCCATATGTACAATTCTATTTTAAAATTGTTTACTCAAATAAGAAAAAAAACAAAAAACAAAAACTTCTTCCAGTTCCCTGGGGTGATTCTCAAACTCCAAAACTTGTCACCTCACGTTCTAAATAATAACAGAAGTACATATTAACTGTTAATTCATGCATGTGCATGAAGACAATTTTTTGAATCAGTTATTCCTCGGGTTTTTCAGCAGCAAGTAGAGATTCAGTTATGAGAATTCAGTTTTAGTGCTTTGAGTGGTTTTTAGAAACGCTTCATATATACTCAATAAGATCTGCTAAGACTGTATGGAGGGAAAAATGTGATAATACTGGATATAAACAGGGAAATACATATTAGCATTCCAACTAAAAACTTGCAGCCAACCTGTTCTTGCTGAAATAGAATATAACGATACAGCAGAGGCCACAGGCTGTGAGTAATCTGTACAGCAATACAAACACTAAAAGATGATGTAAAGAGAAAAGAAAAATGAGTAGTTTTATTTTGTTAACCGAGGAGACTGTAGCCCAGGGCAGAACACACCAAAATAAAATGAACATGATGGTGTTATAGAGCAAAATTTGTATTATTATTATTATTATTGACTCTAACTCTCAGTTCCTATGCTTTTTAAAGGAAAAAGATTACAAACAACAGAGGAAGAAAGATGGTCCATTTGTTTAAGTTACTCAGGTAGAATGTGAGACTTGGAAAATTTCCTGACCATCACTTTCAGTTTTTCCCATTTAATTACCATTGACAGAACTTTCTTAGATTGAGAATGGAGTTTATTCTGAAGATAGGAACAGTAAGGATTTCAGATTGTATTTGTGGGCCATATAGCAGAAAGAAATGGATGTTAAGAAAAAGATATATAATAGCCAAAAGATAAAAGAGGCATTCAAAGTGAAAAAAATTGATAAACAGAAAACTCAGTTATGTAATTGTATAACATTTCCTCTTCTGTAGAAAAACTACATTTTATCAGGGAGTATAGTGACAGTTTGCTACATCCTATATTAGACAAGCTATAAAATGCAGGCAGTAGAGTGAAATGAATTCCCTCAGCCAGCTGGGACAATGGCTTTAAACTAAGAGGGTGCGGTAGGTATAGATTCAACATGAGCAGGAAATTCTTTATGCAGAGAGTGGTGAAGCACTGGAACAGGATGCCCAGAAATCTATCGATGCCCCATCTCTGGAAGTGTTCAAGGCCAGGTCAGATGGGGCCCTGGGCAACCTGGTCTAGTGGAAGGTGTCCCTGCCCATGGTGTGGGGATTGGAACATGTTGGTCTTTCAGGTTCCTTTCAACCCAAGCCATTCTATGATTCTATGCCAGAAACAGTGCTAATAAACATGGTAGAAAGACTGAAGCATCATTTACTGTAAGAAACAACTTTTAGGATCAGAATTTTCTCTGTGCAAACAACCCCATGAGTCACATTTATCAGTGTTTTTTTTTTTCCTTTGTTATTTTAATTCTTTTTTTTATTTTACTGAAGTTACTATATTAAGTGAAAATGGCACAAGATTAGTTCACTGCTTGCTTGCAGAGAACACATATGAAGCACAAGAAGCAATAGCAGACCAATGTTATATCTTCCTCAAGATGATATGACAGTCATAGAAAGGGTCTGAAACTTAAATCCTGCAACTTACTCTTTGCAAGGTCTGCACAACTAACACCAAGCCAATAGTCCAATAATCCTTTAAGACATCACAGAGCAAAACAGGGGCAGTATCATAGGGAAATGGAAAGGCAGATATCCAATTTTTTGTCTTCTGGAGACTAGACCACAAACACTGAATATCAGAAAATCAAGTCCCTTAAAAACAATGATGTTCACAGTGTTCATAGCTTATTCATTGCAATGGAACTAACAACGCAGCGGGACTAATTCTCTTCAAGTTGTTTAAATATACATATACCTCCAGAAACTTCAGTAGAAATACCTTTTATATTCAACAGTACAAAAACTGATCACCATATTCCCATACATACAGTACATCCATATGAACCACATATAGCAGGTAAAGTCATTTGCTCATGTTCTCTATCATTTTCTCTGTGAACCCAATTCAAAACATACCTGGCCTTTCTTCAGCTTTGGCTGAATTTTGGAATTGTCAAAGGATGAATAGCAGGTATATCAAATTAAAAATGCAAAAATATCTCATCGTTTAACATTATGGAAAAATATTATTTTTAACATTCTATTTCTTAGTTTCTATACAGCTTACTACATTATGTATGGAGAAAGGTTAGTAAGGAATTATCTAAACATACGTCTCTTCTGTGCACCTTTATGTCTGAGAATGCTTTGTGCTGACAGCATCACGTGAAGATGACATACAAAACTGTGCATAGTATTGGAACTTTTAAATATGCTTTCTTAAGAAATTCTTAACTCTCTCTACAAGTAGCTTATAGATTAATGTGAAACTACAGAAACTGAGAATGAGATCTTTACGCAGTGAAATACTGCTCTGCTTTTTATGTCATCTTCAGAGGAATTCCAACACAATGGCCACCACGGCATTTTGTCTTTAACATCATTTTCCATTCTGGATTATGCTTTCTAACATTTTTCTTTTTTCTTTTCTTTTTTTTCTTTTGTTGTTGTTGTTGTTGCCCTTCTGACACAAAGTTTACTGAACAGAGTTCTACTGTACTATTTAAGTTTTAGTTGAATATTGCAGCTGTGTCTTGAGGAGTGATGTGTGGTCTGATATGTGAATGCTAAGCTATTTCTAACATTCATATAAAAATTGCTGGAAAAGGTGAAAGAAAGATATTTTTTGTACCTTTCTACTTAAGATGAGAAGATGTGAGGCTTTGCTTATATATAATCAAAGACAGTGTCTCCTGTGGAATTACAATGTTTAGAGTCACAACTGATGACAGTCTGGAATAAGTAGGATCTTATCAACCAACATGCAAAGATTAAGAGTCTGCTGAAGAAAAAATGTAAATGGGGAATTCAGGACTGATTTTGAAATTGCTCCATTTCATTGATTGTTCTTTCATAACAGAGCACAGCTGGATAAAAATCATTTTGTTTCCATATTCAATTTTAATTTTAACAAGTGATTTCTGGGTACCACGGTACTCTTCAAAATGAGTCTTATTTTTTTATTATGTAAACATGATACAATTCTAAATCATCTATACTTTTTTTTTTCATTCTTTCTAAAATAGTATTTCTTCCTGTTGCAATGAAAGTGCAAAAAAAAAAAAAGTACTTGTTTGGAAGGAAGAGCTCTCCAATTAAATCTTGTATCTTCAATCACAGGGATGAACTAAAGATCGTTCTATTAATCTTATTCTGGAAAGAGAATTGTATATGTACACTCATAAAAATGACTGGAAGGAAGCTGAGTTTAGAGGAAGTTAGTTTAATATCTCATCTGATGAGTAGAGCTCATATGAATTAGATGACATTAATTTTCCTGTATAACCGGACTTACAGTTACTTGTGATTTCCTTAGCTGCTATTTGTCTTTCATAAAGAAAGTTCATGATGTAAACGAAGGTTTTGATTATTTTTCCAGTCTTGTCACATTGTCTCAAGTGCAGATTAATGAAGACGAAAAAGAATCATACGTTTTAATTAAGTTTCCCATTTTAATCAGCAAGCTATTGAAAAAAGTTCTGAATAGCATTTTTTTTTTCTGATTTTTGTCACAGTATTTGCAGAAATAACATGATTCTTCTCTTAAAATAGTGAGGAACATTTTGAACTGTAATGTCTGGTAATATATACATGGAGTGATGGTAAAAAGCGAGAGCTGAAGTCCATTCAGCTTTTAGATGTACGTCTGCAACTGAACATGGACAAATGAGGTGAAAAACCCCATCTATTTACTGTATGTTCTCCTGATGCTAATCTAGTTTTATGGAGAATGATGTGGTACCTTATATTGAACCTGAGCATCTCTGTCACAGGAAGGTCCATGAGAACAAACACAGTAACTAATTATTTTATCTGTTGGTGCAAGAGGGGACAAGATCCATTTCACAGGTGTCACTGCACCTGCTTTATAAAAAGGCCAATGCATTTACTTGTTTTGCAGTGAGATCCTAACATACTCTTGTATACTCTATTAATCATACTCTGGTAATATTAATTATATTATATTAATACGTACTCTAGTCATCTTGCCTCTTTTCCTATATAGAAAATTATTACCCAAACACATTTCTTCTGTTGCATCCAAAATGCATAACATACACAGGAGATATGTGCCCCTGTGAAATGTATTTTGACTTATACTGTTGCAGTTACTTTTTATAAATCTTGTTAAATAAGTTACTTCCATGAGTTTTTAGTTAGTAGTTAGTAGTTACACCACTCAAAAATGTCTAAATATAAATATGAGGAGTATTAGTACTGCAAGATTTATATACTTTAAATATAAATTTTAATTTTGATCTTAATTACATGTTCATCTTTCATGTCTTACAAATACAAACAAGTATATCAATGAAAAACTTATATTTGCCTCTGAAGATTTTTATTGCCTCTGGTGATAAGTAATGAAGAAGCAAAGTTTATTGCAAAACAAGGACATTAGCATACCCTGTCGATCATGGAAGCTGTAAAGAAGAAACTTCCTGCTTCATCTGAGAAGCGACAATTTAGTCAAAAGCCTTTGATATGTATGGCAAAGCAACAACTTTTTATACATTTAGCATATGCCCACAGAAGTCAGTTGAAGGATTTACACTGATTTCACTGAGCTTTCAAACAAGTCCACTAATATGTTCATTAATAACACTGTTAGGTGGTCAAAACTGGAAGCTTCGGGCTTGTAAAACTGAATATTATTTTAAATTTCTTTCATAACTAGTTTTACATTGAAAGTGCTACTTATCTGCTACATACAATCTATTAATCTGTAAAACCCATTTAGCAGAGCATATTAATGCTACAAATATGGATTATCTCATCTTTTGTAATAACCACAGTCACAGTGTATGAGAAGGAAAAACCAAAGTAAGCAATGCCTGTTGGTCCCTCATTATTTAATTAAAAAATAAATAAGCAAGCAAACAAATAAAGTGAACCCATTCTGGAACAAATTAGATTTCTATGAAAAACAAGTTGTGCTTCTTTGAAATACACTGCAGAATTATCAATCCAGCTTTCTAAGTGCAGAAAAACTCCTAAATCACATTAACCAGAGGTGACCTAAATTTACAAATTGAAGTTCTACCCATATTCTAACAGTGTACTGGAATAATTATACACTAACCACAAGCATGTTTAGCCAGATGTTTCTTACAAGCAACTAAAAGCACATTGGGATATTTTCTTAATTCAATTTATTTGTATACCTAGCTGATCACAAACAAAAACATTTAATGCAACCCTTCCCTATGGAATGACTGGTAATGAAACTCTTCAGTCTCACAATGAGAAAGTGGTATCATTTTATTTTATTCTGCATATCATAGAATCCTAGAATCATCAAGGTTGGAAAAGGCCTCCAAGATCATCCAGCCCAACCATCCACCTACCAGCAATATCTTGCCCTAAACCATGACCCTCAGTACAACATGTAAATATTTCTTGAACACCTTTGGGGATGGTGACTCAACCACCTCCCAGGGCAGCCCATTCCAGAGCCTAACCAGAAATACAGATATTCTAGCACTCTGGCAGAATCACTCTGAACAAAAACATAAATATTGTCTGCTACAAAGCCTTAGTGTGATTTACTATTCAAAGGCCTGAACTTTAGGCACAACTTTAGGCAAAACCTAAGGATAATCCAGAAAAAAATGCTTGAAGCACTGGCTGCAAGTAGGAAACACATCAAGAGGTTTCTCAAATCCATTACAATGTCATTTGAATTGATAACCTTATAAATAATTGTGGGATATATTTAAGAAATCAGGGTGCCCTAACTGTTGCTTTCACCTTACAACAACAGCAATTAATCCAAGTTGCATCTTCATTATTGTATTTCTACAGTGACCACAATTATGTTTTTTTGTTTTTTTTTCCTAGCAAGGAAAAACAAAAGCAGAAGCAAGACAGCATTTCCACTGAGACTTCTCTGAAGTGGCTTGAAAGTTAATCATGTTCCTTTTAAGTGTCCTATTAAAAGAAAAAGAAAAAGAAAAAAAAAAAAAAAAGGAGCTATGTTCCAAACAACACATCTATTGCAACTCACTATGTAATGTCTGTGACATACTTAGCAGTTATATCAGTGACCTGTGATGCTGAGATCCTGTCAGCTACGGTGAAGGCTAATTACAACTGCAAAATGTATTTTTTTTCACTTAAGCAATTCCTTTAGTTGCCTTCTGCTTTCTATGAATTTTAAATATGCATCAAGACTTAAATCTGACTGTATCTGAAAAGTTCTCAGATAGCTTTCCAAGGCATTTCTTGGACCTTAGGTTTCCCTGGGACAAGCAGTTTAAATGGATTTCAGATTCTTACTGTTGCAGAGAGATCTCTGCCTGTTTTCAAGCATACTTTAAGCATCAGATACTCATCAAATTGGATGAGATCTAACACTATTTTTAAAAATGAGATCAATGTGTCTAAATCATATAACATCACCAGAAAAGTTTTCTGGTATTTTCATCTGAGGGAGGTCTTCACCTTCTAGATACTAAGGCCATATCTGAAAGACCAGAATTATCTAGATATCACTTTCTAGAGCTCATTGGCACATTGGTAATTTCAAAGCATCAAAGACTGCATTCATTTTCAAATTTTAAATTTCTTCCTTGGAACTGTTCCATTATTGGCTTGATATATAATAGGAAATATAATGTCCTTCTGCTCCTGCACAAATGAAATGTTCCGTGCTTTCAGTTATACCATGTACTCAACACACAAGACAGAAGTCCATCTGAGAAGCTCAACTTGCATAAGATGAATACGACAAGTAAAGACAATACAGAAAATGCATTTCTAAGGCAACAGCCACATGCACTTATTCACAATTACCTTCCAGATTAAAAAAATATATTTTTTTAATAACTCAAGTACTCAGTGTTTTTTTAGGTGTTAATTCAGTTTAAGAACAGTGACTTTCTCAATTGCCTACTCAACGGCATGACTTCTAAAACACCTGCTACAACACAGTTACTGCTGTCCAAAAAAAGCACTACTAGAAAAGCTTGTAAAAGCAAGCATTACAAAATCATTACCTTGTTTATCAGCTAACCTTCCAGTTCTCACAACATCATTTAACTATTTTCTATCTGTCAGTCATGAACACTAAACAAGTATAAGATATCCTGAGTTCAACAGAAAAGAAACTTTTTAAGAGCTAATAATGTGTGTTACACATACACACATGTATATACACACACTCCTCTCATGGGCTGTTAAGCATCATCACAATAACTGAGTTTAGAAATGTTCCCATTTCAGACAGTAGCAGCAGTCTCAGCCCTGGCTCTGGTGATTCCAGCTGGTGTACAGGATCTGACTTTGATCAGTGAAGAGCAGCACTCCCTTTTCACAGATGATGCTGCAAGAGTTGGAGTGGGCCTACTACAAGAAATACTTTTTCTCCTTTGGGAAGACTGTTTCATCAAAGTAAGCTAAACAGTCTTCAGTTTGATTACATATATCAGTGTTCCATCACTTCCAAACTTGAACTTGACATTAATTTCTATATGTTTAAAGTATTGAACTATTTTACATAGGCATAACTGTCATAATATAAATTTCCCATAGCAGATTTAGCAGACATAATTAGCATCCATATTTTTTTCTCCAGTGATTCCCTGATTATCACCATACAATTTTGTACAGCAAGTGGGCACCCCCATCTGTAGCTGAAGTCCAAGAGACCCAAAATTACACCTCAGGAGGTGCAGAAAACACCAAAATAGTGAACACTGTTAAATAATTTACAAATGAATCCTGAGGTAGGAACCCTCTATTTACCAGAGACCCTGTATAAGAAAATCTTTAGCCGTCCTGTGACTTGCAGAATCTTAACGGTATGTAAGTAAATAGATCCTGCCACTACAGTATAGAAATTAAGTGAAAAAGAAGTTTTTTCAGTTACAAGTTAAAAGGAACTCTATGATAATGGATCTGAAGAAGAAACCACGTAACAGTTATGCCCATTTCGTTTTCTTCATCAAAAGTTGAAATCTCTGTAAGCTTTTCTACATTTAGAGAAATTTAAGTTGCACAAACCTATCTAAAATGTCTGTATACGTTACACTGCCTTCTGAAATTTTGTAACTTGAGTACAATACCAACATTTTAACAAGAGATTTTGTTTTGAAACCTATAAAAATACTGTATTCCACCTTCCAGATAAAATTGAAATTGTCTTGTAAACAGTTATATCAGCGATATGACTGACTTTCAAAGTGTGGTGAAGCTTGTCTACAAACAATCTATTTCTCTTAGAGGTCAGAACTGTGACCTTATTTCACTAGAACATTTTAGTAGCAAATATAAATTTACCGTATTTCCAAGTCAAATAAAATGTGAATGATGTATCTTCACATATAGTACTAATATGCTCAAAAATGTTGGAAATGTCAACCATTTACACTACACACTTTCTTATTATCCCTAGTTAATATAAATTACATTTAATTTTACGTTTAGTAAAACATATTGCTGCCCAAAATAAGGACTATAATTTTTATCAGCAATTATTCTTATTGATGTATGAACACAATTATTTAAACTCAATGTACAGAGAGGCAGGATCCACGCACACATTTATAGTTTTTGTTCCCTCTGTGCTTCTTCCCTAATTTTTGTGGCTTGGAGTTCCTCCAGATGCTGTCTCTGACTTGTGGTTTTTGTATTTGAGATCCTATCTCCTGATTCATAGCATTCCTTGATTGACAGATTCAGATATGAAAATAAACAAATACGTGTGTATAATTTGTATCTGACAGTTACTGCTAAGTTTTCCATTCATATTGTTTCAGAACTTAGCCATTTCTTGAATCTCCAAGTTACTGCATTTTACTAATCTATTCAACAACTGGTGACATATGTGATCTTCACACTGCAAGCTGCACTTCAGATTCAGAGGATATTTCCTTTTTTCCCTCCTCCTTCATAAACTAAATTATTTAAAAAACAACAGAGGGCTTTATATTTCTAAACTGATATGCTTCTTAATTGAATGCAGAACACTTTCAAACTAGTTTCCATTAGAAGCCCACTTTTTTCTGATTTAATGCACAGTATAATACTTTCACTGGTAGATTAAAATTGCTTGTCTGGAAGTAAAACCTATTATTATACGCTTTTTTAGCAGTTTTGTCTTGTATAATGTAGGATGAATTATGTAAAATGTACCATGCAGGATACTCTACATGCTGCTACTTGCATGCTGCAAACAATCATAGTTTCACTGATAGACTGGGACTTAGCATCTTAAAATTCCTGTGGAAATCAAGAGCATTTTAAGTATGGGGTTTGATTATTTAATCAGACAACTTGCATTTTGCCCTGGCTAATTTGGAAGGCTGATAATATTTTACTCATAAAATAATTGTGCACCTGTTGTGACAGAAAACTATTCAAACAAATCTTAATAGAGAGGAGGATTCATTGCAGACATGAGTGTGTTAGCCTCTCATTTCTGCTATCTACAGGGCAACAGGTTTTAAACAGCTATTGAACAGGTCTCAGCTTAATCGTGTATAGCCTCCAAAGAACATTTATGACTAATGTGACTAACATTAAACTTTAATTCATATTGACAGCACAAGGTAAATATTTGGAAACTACCAATAATTTAAAGAAAAAGGATAAGAAATGGTATAGAATCATAGAATCACCAAGGTTGGAAAGACCTCTAAGATCACCCTGTCCAATCATCCACCTGTCAACAATATTTCCCATTAAACCATGTCCCTCAGTACAACATCTAAATGTTTCTTGAACACCTCCAGGGTCGGCGACTCCACCACCTCCCAGACAGCCTGTTCCAGTGCCTGACCACTCTCTCAAAGAAGAAGTATTTCCTAACATCCAACCTGAATCTCCCTGGCACAACTAGAGGCCATTCCCCCCAATCCTATCACTAGTTACACAGAAGAGGCCAACCCCCACCCCGTCACAACCTCCTTCAGGCAGCTGTAGAGAGCAAAAAGGTCACTTGAGCCTCCTCTTCTCCAGACTGAACAATCCCATCTGCCTCAGCCGCTCCTCATAAGACTTGTGCTCCACATCCCTCACTAGCTTCAATGCCCTTCTCTGGATACGTTCCAGGGCCCTGACATCTTTCCCTCAGTGTTATACATATACATATATACATCGTATATTAAATATATATATGTATGTATGTATACAGTAGTAGGATTTAAGCATGGCCAGCTAATGACCAAGAACCATTTCTGATCAAGCTGCTTTCAGATGTCTATTGCTTTTATTAACACAGGATAATACCTATGATCAACTCATAGCTATGAATTCACAGGATTTGGAGTAGACTATGCCCTTAACAGCTTTCAGTTTCATTCCTCTGTACAGACAAACTTTTCTACGGAATTCATTTCACTACAGGTCTCTTAACTTGCTTTATCATTTTCATATTTCTTTTAATTGAAGAGGCTTCCTTTTCAGTACTTTTGAAACTCTCCTGGCAAATCATGTCACAACTGAAATAAGTTGTAGGGAGCTGAAAAGAGAGGAAGAAATTACTTTAATCCAAAATAAATATTGTGGGGTGGACTGGGAGGAGCATAGAGGGAGAAGGAAGAAAGCAACTTCAACAGTTAAGCAGGGAGTTGTACCAGGAAGGATCTAACGGGAGCAAGGGGGTCCTGAATATGGACTCACTTTAATGTCAGCACAAGGAGGTGAAAAGGAGGAAAGGGAGCTTAGTTTAACGAAATCTGCCCTCTAGCAGAAAGCTGTCAGATGTCATTGGTCAGACCTGAAATGAGGTGACAGGGTCAGAAAAATCAAGATCTCTCATAACAAATGCTGATCGTTACCTTCTTCCAAAGGGTCAACTTGTTTAGGGAGTATAACTCCTCTCATATTCCTTTTTTCTTCTACCCCTCATTGATCTTTTGAGGCAGTGACTGTGTCAGGTTGCACTTTACTTTCTTGCTACTCTCAACTGCTTGTGAGTTTTCCAATTGTGTTCATACTTCATTTTTATTTGTTACTAATGCTACATCCTGAAGCTTTACAGATGACATTTCTAAGTCACCTCTGAGTCTACATTTTGTGTAGTTCCCATTAAGGTGCTTTAATACCTCTCTTAAGAAAAAATATCTGGCATTCTTCGATTCCATCAGGATGCTCTCACTATCCCACAACATCCACACATCAAGACCCTACTTCAAAACCCCTGATCAGAAAGGGAGTTTACTCAGGTGAAAAAGATTGCCACAAAGGATCTCATTAATCAGTACTAAAGGCTGGTGTTGCTCAGAATAGGGATATTTTCTGCAGAGAAGAGTGGTGAGAGTGAGAGGTATAGAATAACTTTCATATGAGGATAAATAAATACTTTTCACTTTTTAACCTGAATAATAGACAACTGAATGGAATATAACAGGGAAGATGAACAAGAAATAGCATCTCCCCATCCATTATAATACAAGATCTATGGGATACCTACAAGGTTCAAATATAAAGGAGAAGGAGATACTGTTATATACAGAATATTGCTAACTGCTGAACTTATCCCCATATACTTTCCAGCTGTCAATTAAAAGGTTCAAGAGTGATTGGATGTATTTATAGATGATATTTCTATCAATGGCCATTAAACCCAAATGTACCACCTCTGAATCAGGAAGCCCATTATCATGGGATCATAGGAAAGTGGAAGAGTACACTGAGGAAATATTACTTGCCCTTTCCTTATACCCTTCCCCAGATTCCTCAGTATCCATAGATACAACATAGCAGTATAGCACTATATGTTCATTTACATCTGACACTTAAATCAGATTTCCTTAATATGAAACTTCTATAAAAAAAGGTTGATAAAGTACACCTGCAGGTTTCAGCAGAATCCACACTCATCAGAAAATTTCAATCCTTTCAATATGGTGTCAATAAGCATCTTTCTACATAAATGGTAACATTCATTCATTTGTTAGAATTTTACTTGATTGGACTACAGCAACAAAATCTAAAAGCCCACTTCGACACATGCACTTGTTTTTTCATATGACATTATTTGTCTTCAATAGGAGTTTTATCTCACTAAACTAATTATCTCCATTAGCAACTAAGCTGAGACTTAAGTCTAAAGGAAATTTGTCACTGACATCCTGTGTCAGTAGAGGAGGCCTTCACTTCCAAGTGATGATAAGGTTCTTCAACATAGAGACCTTTCAACTACAGTGACAGATGCTGTATTCATTAAAGAAAACAATTACTCATATAATGAAAATCAACAATGAAAATATCATCCAAAATACAGCAGACCAAAAAAAAAGGAATTTTTCTGGAAAAAAAGAAAAGAAAACCTTCTTATGTGCTTTAGTTGATATTCTATTCTTTTTCTATTAAAAAAAATAATTAAACAGCATTTGAAATTAACACATTTTAGTGCCATACAATTTCTTATCACTCTTTGTACAACTGACAATACCTTCCTAATGTGTCCAGCAAATGTACTGCTGTTTCCAGTTCCTTATTATTAGCATCATTATCCTTCTTATCCCTTTTTCTCATGAACTGTTGGTACTATTTCTTAGTATGATATTCAAGCCACAGTTCCACAGAACACAGTGTATAAACGAGCTGTC
This sequence comes from Gallus gallus, assembly GCF_016699485.2. NCBI lineage: Eukaryota > Metazoa > Chordata > Aves > Galliformes > Phasianidae > Gallus > Gallus gallus. Next base: position 10,937,807 of record NC_052536.1, read on the forward strand.
CCACTTCTTTCAATATAGCACTGAATTCATACATTTAGTTCTGAATGTATGAGTCTTAGAAACATACCACAATAAGATATATATATCTTATTTTATAAATGCACAGTCAGGTATATAATGTATATGATATATATGTGTGTATATGGATATATCTTACATTTATATGATTGCCATAACAAATTCATTGCATGTCTGGAAATATACTGCATGCATCCTTCTTAATATTATTTATAAAATGTTTTCAACAATACGGATAACTTGATTTATATGAAAGGTTAATTACAACGTAATTTATAGTTGTGGAGTTTTAAGAACTAGAAATGGTAACAGTCAATAATTTTTAACACTAGAAGCAGGCATGATTGTGATAGGTGTCGCTGAAATATGACACCGTGACCAAAAGACCACAGCAATAAATATGTTTCCTTTTTTCTTTTTTTTCTTTTCTTTCTTTCTTTTTTTTTTTTTTTTTTGCTAAGTACAGCTTCAATCCTGCCAAGACTCACATGTACATAATTTAAATAATAACATACATACAGTGAGCAGTCTCATCCATTTCCACAGAACTGAACTATGCATAAAGCGCAGGCTACTTAATTCCAGAATCTGGGAAAAAGTATTTCATAGCAAGAAATGTCAAGATGATGTAAAACAAAGTAGTTTAATCTAGACTACATATTTGGTCTAGCTGATTAGATCAGTATCATAATATCTTAATCAAAAGAAATAGGTGCAATGGGGCTCAGTAAGTTTAACTAAAATAAATAAATATTAGATATACGCATATATATATATATAAATGTATTACCTTCCTCTAGAAAATCAGACAAAGAAGTATGCAAACACTGACTGTTGAAAGTGCTTATGAAATATTCAGTCATTCAAATATCAAGGTAACAATTTAGAAGATCAGGTTAGACCTGGAGGTGTAGCTTTTGTAATGTTACACACTTGAGAAATGGCAGAACAAATACACCTGTCTGATTTAGAGATCTAAAACTTAGAGCTAAGCATGTTATTGGATCATGGAAATAAATACACTACGAGAAAACTTTATAGCCTGTGGTATATATTCAATCAGGACCAATTTCTTAAGGATTTGGGTGTATGGTCTCTGGGTTGCATTGTTTTGTTATGTTTTGTTGGATGCTTTCATTGGTTTCACTAATTGGAACCAGTTGATTCTTTTTCCTGTGTATTGATTTTTTAAATCCTAGAGTTAACAATGATTCTAATGTATCATAACACTTTAGACCTTAATCGTACAGTGGGTCTTTTGCTTGTAGCTTTTGTTTGACTTTTAATTAAGAAGACCTTGCGTCTCAAAGCCTGAGCTGAGTTTTTAATTGCCAGTATGTATATCACACTGACTTCAAAAGAAAAAAAATATGTTTATAACAAAGAGCACAAAGGAGAGCTTTGAAATGTCTATAGCCATACAAAGTGACATAATTAAAAGCCTCTGAGTGCCTCTGTGATATAAGACATATATATTTATTTATACATATTTATAAAGCAGACTGTTATATACCCTTAGAATTCACAAAAAGAAATTTCAGCAATTATACCGAGGAATAATTTGTACAAATCCTGACTGCGCTGTTAGCAAGGGCTACAGTAAACCTCAGATTTATTTTCCTCAAAACAGTCTTCATACTTGATGTAGTGCACCACAAAGCACCCAAAAGCTTATCTATGCAGATAAATTTTACAAAACAGAAACAAAAATAGCATTTGAAATGTTTTGTAAATCTCGCATGTTTTAAGAAAAAAAATTAATTCACTGTAAAATCACAGAAACCATACTTTGCCTGAGGATTCACTCGCACAGAACACTCTCCCAAGACTATCACAGAAATGGATAGTGTTAAACTGCTAGCTTCAAACAGTTGTGTCTCACTGTTCTCTTCCAGATATTAGTGTGCACACACTAAATGCTCCTAGAAAACACCTCCTTCAGTCTGCCCGGTGTTCTAATACCAGGAACGACTACCATTTTCAGGCATGTTTACAGTAGAGCATACCAGCAGACTATCAAGTGAATGAAGCTGGTTTTACTCAATTCAACATTTCCTTAGGAAACAGCCATGCTGCTTCTCACCTATCCAAATGTTTTTAAGTCTATAAATGTGTATAGTGTGTACATGACACATGAAATAGGAGTTACAGGCTCTTTTTAATAAAGTAAATATGAAAGAAGACGGAATAAGTAATCATGCAAACCGACTTCTGCATTGGTTATACTGGATAAAACTATGAATGTCAATCACCATCCTTCCCAAAACAGAGGATACTGTACAAAGAAAGTGACATTGCAGCCACAGTGCCTATAAATATAGACAGTTCCAGTTGTAAACACCACCAATGGAAATCAGAGAACTAACCTGTTACACAGTAGCCGATGACTCACAAGTCACTCTTCTGCGAGACTACTAGACCAATTCTGACCCTTTCACAAGAACATCAGTGCTGAAGTTACTTAAGGATTGACCTTTCTTATTTGATCTTCAAAGACCCTGCATGCTGAGAAAGACCATTGCGGGCTATTTCAGTGGGACAACTGCCTGATGCATGCAAGACTGTGCTACTTCAATGATTTATATTTGAAACAGAAACAGAAAACTTAAAACAGACTCTGCATAGTGATAAACGACACTACTCTGCCTAGACACTGCTGCTGAAGGAAAACTAGATATCTAAGCAACAGAAATGCAAACTGTGAGGGCAGAGGAGGATTGTGCGCAGAACTCTGCGTACCCAAATATCTAGAAATACAGAAAAGAGCCCCAAACCACTCTGTTTATTCAACTTTGTGATGCCAAAAATGAGAATGAAAAGTATTTCCTCTTGCTAATTGTTATTCTAAAGACCAATGCTGCAAAAGTTGAACATAAGCTTAACAAATTGCTTGTATACCTTAAATGTATTTGCATGCACACGCTGGCAAATGGCGTACAACCAAATGATTTGCATGGGCAGCTGTGTTGTTTTCTTTTTTTTTTCCAGGTGAGCAGGTCATTTAAATGAGCTCAATAGCTTCACAGACCTTTGAAAATTTGACCTATGTGTTTCATTTATAAACATATCAAATGAACAAGCAGACTTATTTAACCACTGGAATTTGGCTACTAAGCATTCTGCCAAACGCTCCTCAGAGTTTTATGCAACCTCCCTGAAGTCAATGGCTTGTCTGGCTGGAATTCAAGGAAGAATCTGGACCATTATCAATAAATGAAATCCTAGTAAGAACATTCAGAAAAGGCAGTTTTACAGATGAAGCACACTATGTAAGAGTAATTGTGAACAGGAACAATCCCACTTCGAGAAAAAAATAAATGGGACACTGTTACTTTTCTATTGGCTTCTATTGTTTGAATTAATAGACGGACCTTATAATTATATCCTAATTAACACTATTGTGTTCTAAATATAGGAGGTAAAACAAGAAAATACCATTTTTACTTGTTTCTCTCAGCCAATTATTTTTCTTCTCATCTATCTGCTTTTCGAATACAAACAGAAACAGTTTGTGTCAGTGGTACATTTTTTTCCTGCTTTCATCCCTTTTTTCTGGCACTGATTCTAAGCGAACTGCCTTTCCGTAATCAAGATGCAAGTCTTTCACTTGAGGGGGAGGGCTGTATTCGGGCAGACACAGAGGAAGACTATGTGCTCAGGTTATCCGCAGCAAGAACAACGCCTTCTCTCTTAAATAAACAACTCCCAGTAACAGTCAGTGCAAAGAGCAGCTCCTCACAGGACCACACCTCACTTTCTTATAATCGAGACTTTTTCCCTAATGACCTCATTTACTTATTTTTTACCGCATTGCTTCTTGTCTTTTAGTTAGGCTCCCAGTAAGATGAATAGAAAGTCTGCACAAAAGCCAAAAACATCCACCAGTTAAATACACCGATTTAGAATCTAATGAAAATTAAGAAGCAAGATATTTGATATCCCACAGAAGATATGTTTTAAGAAACAGTTCTTTTAGACTTTAGTATGCCAATTATCTAACTAGAAATTCATTCAGAACTACAAAAATTAACTTCATGAATCATGACTTTCATGTGAAAGTCATGATTCATGAAATCTACCACCTTGAACACTGTAAGGATTTCTTTTTTTACATGTACATTTCTTTTGATAGATTAAAACACTTCTCTGGTTCCTCTGCTTTCCTTGATTTCCTTTTTGTATCTGGTTTCCATGCTGCCACTGGCTAGACAGTTGAATTTATTTTCTTACTGAGATTATTTAGGGCAGACAAATGCTACTAGGAGTTCATACGAGGCAATTTGGTTGACGATAGTGATGTTAGCAGCCAGGAGCTAACCAGCCTGGAGACAGTGGCTAGGCTACTGGCTTGCAAGCCAAGAGGAGTCCACTTACAGACCCACCACTGTTCTGCTATCTAACTCTGCGCCTTTTTTAATTCTCCTAAATTTGCAAGGAGCTTTGAATACAGTAAGCATAAATAAGCATTACAAAACAGCAATCGTTATTCATCTTCACATTTGTGTCTGCTTTTTTTTGTACATTTGGCAGTTCAGGAAAACTGAAGTTACATTAGCAAAGATTCAGTATTGAGTCTTACTGGAAGTCATCTAGTAATGGAAAGGAATACTGCAGACATTAAAATCACTTAAGGCAAATTTAAGGCAAAGTTTCCAGGGATTAGAGGCAGGACATTAGTTGTGAAACTTACCAAATGACTGTTTATATGCAATTATGGTGAGTTAGGTAATTATTTTTAATACAGACAACACACTATACTCCAAGACAAAGTATCTGAATGAGTTGAAAATCCTTTCAAGTGTGAGTAAGAAATCTTTGTAGGTAAATAAGAAAACAGTTTGGAGTAAGAACTCTGCCAGTCCACTCGGCAGTGAACATACACACTACGGAAACAGGAGGAATAACATAGATGCAGAACTGCTCTCCCTCTTTTATTTATTTTTAACAAATGAAAGCTCATGAAAAAGGTTTTTGTGCCATCTAAAAGAATAAATAACATTATCCAGCATTGTTAGAGATCCCACATATTTAATTTTGATTCACTAATACCATTCAAGCAGTTTCTATTTAGAGACTAAGTAGCTATATTGTGCAAGTAATGGACCAACCAGTATTCAAGGTTTTCCACATTACAAAGAGACAATACAGCTTTAAATAAATAGTCATGTCAAGACATAATTTTGTTGCCTTTTTCTGTTACTATGAATTTTAACACATTTCTGTAAAACTGTGTACTGTATTTCTGTCATTTACATTACTCTAGGATTTCTTACCTGTCTCATTCTTATTGTCATAATTCTACAAGTAATATCCAACAGGCAAACCAACCAGATTTTGGTCTTGAGTCAGTTGCAGCAACCAATTAAAACTTATTTAATGAAAAGGGCTAGTCTTTCATCTATTTGCACAATAAAAAACATTGAACTATCTTAAGACTCCCTAGAGGAAAATTAGAACCCTAAGCTTCTACTGTCATAAAAGACTATCTTTTTTTTTCCCCTATTAGTAAAGACTTATTAATACAATGGTTATTATTCTTTATTTCCATACATTTGCAATTGATATTTAATAAAGTTATTCCAGTGAAAAGAAATAAATCTTAGATACCTTGTGTGCTCTTCAGAAATGCCTTTTGAGCCCTTCTCACAGTACAAAGAAAAAACAAACAAGCAACACCTTTAAAATTTGCTTCTAAGTCAATAACACTGAATTTCTTTTCAAAAAGAAAAATGAAAATCCATGAGAGAATTGATGGGTATGGAAAAAAACCTTTTAAGTTTTCGGTACACTCTTTAATAGTCAAAGAGTTTCACTTTTACTAGACTGCTGATACAACAAAACTTGAATATACTGGAACATTTTGTCTCTATAAGCAATAAAACACCCACTGATTTCAGTGGGTCCAAACTTTCATCCAAGGCTTCTCCCTCCCCAGAAATAGCATGAATATTAAAAAATCTTTTTTTTTTTCCTTTCAATTTTGAATAGAATATTCAGAATGGTAATTATACAATGATTCCCCTTTTATATTCAGAAAGTAATTTATGCAACTGGGAAGAAATGGTACCAAGTGCAAGTAGCTCCACATTTTGAAGACGTTTTTTCCTCTGGTCACAGAAATACCTAGCCTAATGTCAATGAACTAATGTAACTAGCCCAGTGTTTGCAATTGTTATTTCTACTATTTTTCTGAAAGTGAGTCAATTCACTTTTTAAAAAATATATGTAAACGTTTCAAATTGGATCTAGTGAGATACCTTTAATTTCTCCAAGGAGATCACTTGTGTTTAATTTTTCCATCTTCTCCTTCCAGTCTTTAGAAAGTAGTTTTTCCATGCAGGAAGAATCTATTCAAAAAAAAGGAAGAAACATCAAATATATTCTTATGCATCAGGAAAAGTGGTGCCATCTTCATTTTAAAGCTTTTCCCCTTATTCTTGTTGGACCATAGTTTCAAAGGGAAGTCAGTAACCAGAGTTCCCTTTTAACAGCATTTTAAATCCGAACTAATTCCTCTGAGGTTAATGGAGTTACTATGGATTTAACAAGAGTCTAATTGAAAGAAAAACTTTGTTCAGGATTTATGCATGCTAACTGCCAATTTACATGCATAGACTGCCAATGTATGTACAAATTCTGTCTTTTTCATTTGAGAATGATTGTACACTCCAAATTATACATGAAGATTTAGAAGGGTTTTCTGGAAATTTGGCACACGGTGACATCTGAAACCCATTTTTATACCCATGTCAATGCAAAAGTTATTCATATAACATCTCCATGGAATTCACAAAAGCATTCTACATATTCAGTGTTCACAGTTTCAGAAATTTTCTCGGTACACTATAAACAACATGCAATGATTAGAAGATCTCCTTTCATAATTTGAAGTTCAAAATATATTTCAAAATTTTGTCCCACCCTGATAGGCCTTCTGTGGGCAAAACTGTCACTGAAGTCATTACACTTAGGAGAAAGCAGAAGACTAGTAAATTTCATATGATCAGACCTCAATTCCACTGCAAAATTTGATACTGAGCATAGCATCTCTTCACTAAAATCTAAAGGCTTTTTCAATTCTTAAACTGAACTGACTCTGAAGTCAAAATCGTACATAACAATCCAGTTGATTTTTAAGGTGGGTATTCTGATGGTTAATGTCATGATTCAGTTTTATGATTTTAAGAACCTCAATTCAGTTTTATAAATAGTCACTGAGAAAACTTTCCACAAAACTAAACAGCTATCTTCCCTCCCCAGTTAGTAATAAAATGTCCTTTAAACCTCATGCATTTCTTTCATTCGTAGACAGGTTCACGAACAAACCCTATGCTAAAATCCTTGGAATCACTTAAGTTCAGTTTATCAAGATACAAAGAACATTATTTAAATACTGTTGCTGAAATGAATCTTTGCAAAGAGCCCTCCTTGTAAGACTACATACCACCCTGGGGGTGCTGAGCACATTGGTTCTTACTTGAATACGCTGAGATTACCCTCACACTTTATCTTGTTAGAAACCCCCAAAGCAAGCTGCCATTTGCATTAAGAGGAAGTCAAATCACAAAATGATTTCCAAATTCTCCGAATTTTGACAGCATTTGTACTGGTAGCACACCAGCCACTTGAGAATTGACACCTGGGTCAACAAGAACATAGAATTTAGTTTATTGTATCTTCTGTTAAGTTACTGACAGATTAAGGCCAAATTTTAGCTCAAATTTCCATGTAAGCAGTCCCACTAGAATCACTCACACAAGTAACACCAAAAGCAAAAAGCCCTTATGAAGAATGGCAACAGAAATAGTATCAATACAGAGCATAACAGCGTGTTCCAACTCAGAGGAGTCCAAAAAGAGTCAGAGAGGAGAAGCATTCAGAGAAGGCATAAACGTTTAGGGTGATGTTCAAGGAAGTAAAAGGTCATACAGCCGCTTTTAGGATTCATTTTAGGATTCACATAGTTTTTAGGAACATTTTAGGATTCAAATAGTTTCAGCTGAAAATAAGTTACATTAGCATCACCCACTTGGAAAACAAAAACAAAAAACAGAGAAACAAAAAAGCAAAACCAGTTGAAAGCAAACCAAACTGTAACCACCAGAAGATCAAAGATCAGGTTTTAATTACAACACATTCTCACTATGCAAGCCTCTGTGTAAAGACAACACAGCTCGTAAATGTTTTTGAAGTAATATTTCACTGGAAAAGCTAATTTATTTACTAATTATATCTTTCTATGAAAGAGACAAAATTAAGGAGCTCTAAGTTGCAATAGGCAGTGTTAAAATACTTGTTATATAATAACAATTTACTTTTAACAATAACAGGCACTTATTACTTTTATGAGTTCTGGCCTGATAATAGAAGAATCAAGAAATAACCATCAATTATCAATAGAACATTATAATTTATCCTTTTATTTATTTATTTATTTATTTATTTTAAATACTACCATTAGTTTAAAGAGATGTTTTTGTTTCTCCCCTGCCAAAATCTCAGACCCCTCATCCCTGGGGAAAAAAAAAAAAGAAAAGGAGCTTCGGAGTTTTATTGTGATGTTTGCTGTAAGTTATATATACTATTGTTTTTTAACTTAGATATTTTCCTCAATTCATACAAATATGGAAAATCATTTACATTTCAGAGAAATGATTCTAAAATATCACAAGAGTTGGTAAACTACTTGCTTTGAAAGCACCTACTTTATACCCTGCCTTACTTTGCCTAAGACTATGCTTGTTCTTCCATAGAGTTACTACACTGTATAAGGGCAAAGAATATTTCTAAAGACAGACAGAGAAAAAGCTGGAATGGAAAAGATATAATCATGTTGCTACTTACAATTCTTATTTCTACAAACGACTGAAAAAATATTTAAGACTGACTTTCAACACCTCTATGCCATTCAAATTCTACGTTACATCTCTGACCACACAATTTATAGTATTGTATTTAATTATTGGGAAGATTACAAGAACATGCAACGGCCTTTTAATAACATTGTAAAAACAGCTCTTTTGAAAGTCCTGTACATTTTCAATTAGCAGAGTTAACCTGCATAATTTTTAGAATTTAAAATCGTGGTATATGTTCAAGCTCTCTGGAGGTCCTTCGCATTAGACACAAACCTAAATATAAAGGCTTGTACTTGAAAGGCACATCTCCCTTCAAGTTTTGTATTCAGTGTTCACAAACACACATTTTGAAAAGGTTTGAGAATAAGAAAGGGTTATTTTCTTCTTTGTGTGCTGAAAATTAATTTTTACACACATACAAAATCTACAAAGATGTCTTCTGACATCAGTGAATTGTCTTCATCCATATTGATTCATTTTCTGATTTGTTTCATTATAGAAACCAAACAACGACTCAGAATCCAGCACTGAACATCGATGAAGCCCGAATTCACATCTGCACTGCATCACTCTCCCTGCACTGAGGCTCTGCTTCAGAACCATTACAAAATCTTGCGGATCCCAGCATTTGTGAAATTCAGGGGTATTCTTGTTGAAGACAATTATAAAAGAAGCAAAGAAAGAAATTAGCATTTATACATTTTTAGCTCTTCTCACTGACTTTATAAACCACAGTCGAGTTTATGCTGCAAAGTAGCATATTTTGTACTGACACATGTAGGATCAAACTCATGTAAGTTGCACTGAAGGAATTTATTGTATTAGCAACAGAGAGACTCTTGCCTTTATATTCTTCTGTTGTTTCTTTCAAGGGCAGCAAACAGGTTAACAACAATTAGACTGAGATGACTAAATGAAATAATTGTGTGTATTTAATAGCACACTTTAACACATACTAAATTAGCGATTTTAATTGTAGAGTAAAGGATTTTAAGGTGCTGTGAGGATCTTACGACACGAGAGCTTTGCAGAGGTGACTGAAGATTTTAAAAGATAAATAAGCAGGAAAAAAGACAGACAAGAGAAAAAAAAAGCCTAGGTGTTAGATGAAAAGGATCTCTCCAGAATGACAAAGCATCGATGAAAAGAATTAACATTTGTCCATTGGGTAATCAATCAGTCATGGAATGGATGGAATCCAGCTCTTTGTAGCACAACCGGTGATGAAGAACGAGTGTGTTAGCTATCACAGCCAAGCTCTCAAGTTCTTCCAACTAAATGAAAGTCATCTTGTTCCTATCAAGGATAGCTTTTCCCTCTTGTCTCTTTCTTACTCTTTTTTTTTTTTTTTTTTTTTTTTTAATTTCAACAAGTTAGCAACTCCCTCTATAGCTTACATGAATACTGTATGATCTTACAATGGCCTGCACCTATCCTCATTGATTTGGATTGGGAGATGGGGGAGGGTTCCTCTTTTTTTTTTTTTTTTTTTTTTCCCCTTTTAATTCACTGAAGTAGCCTCTTATTACTTGCTTTGAAATACAGATAAGAAAAAAAGTGCTCATGCCATGTGTGTGTTTTTGTTTTTTATGGTAAAGTCATACATAAAAGAAAGCCTAAATGTGAGAGTGCAGCAGCAAAACTTCAAAGCACTGACTGTCAGACATTATTATTTCAAATCAGCTTTGACTTTTTGAGACTTAATAAAACACTATAGTACAGACTGGCATATTTATAACACCTATACCAGTGATCAACTGAACTGTCTTATTCTTGCTACTGTGCAGTGCCTTGTTACTTCTTTTATAATAAGCTTCCCTGAAAACATGTTGTAACAATACTGAAAACTGATAATTATTAATGATATGAGTTCTAAAACATGACTTGTTTTGCATACAATTCTTTTTGAATATATACATTACTTTGTGACAGAAGACAAAAGCACGTTGATTTATTAATAATGATTGCAAATGCATAGCAAGTTCATAAACAATACAGAAGTATAATTCAATCAAAGGTATAGGTGACATTTTCCTACATGCATTTGAACTGCTACATCTCATGGAAAGAAGCATTGGAAAAGACAAGGTAGAGGAATTAGAAGAGAAATCAGACACCCTACAAGGGAAACAGTTTGAAAACATGATCAGATGCTCAACAGAAGGAGAAGCTTCCCATCTACATTTTAAAAGAACAGTATTGGAATCAGTGGCATCTACATCTCTGCTAAACATGAGAAGAGTATGCTTGTGCAAGCTTTGAGACTAAATAACAAATTGCAAGCTCCTCCCCCTCTAACATTCATTTTTCTCTAAGTATTATGTTTATATTCTCTCATTACATTTATTTGCCTTCAGCTCCACAGGAGAAAATGTGTCTTTCAGAACAGCCTTTGTCAAATGAGTTCAAATGCATCATTCAAGCCTAAATCACAAGAAAAACAGCAAAAGTGGAATTACCCTGTCAGCATCTGTGAAATCTTTGTTAGAGAAAAGGTACTGTTTAATGAATGTTAAATGAGATTATGAACACCTAGGGACAAGCATCTCTGTGCTTATGAGGCCTACCTCAATGGATTCCTATTACAGAAGGGAAGGTTTTTCCTCCCCGCAAATCAAATAACCCTCAAATAAACATTACAGTGCCTAGTATTTTGTTGCCACACTCCCTATTCTGCTTTTTCATATCTTTTTCCACACCACAAGAGACACTCAGCGTTTCTCAAGCACACGAAACTTAAGACTTGCCATCTAAACCACAAGATTATAAACCATTGTTCACCATTCTCTGTCAGACTGCCCCTCTCCTGCCATCTGTCACACAGCAACAACATGTAACAGAATGTACGTGTGAAGGTTCAACCTCTACTGCCATACCACCAACTGTCCACCTCTGACTTTGTGGGCCAACATAAGAAAACAAGAGGCATTATTTTCAGAGCAGTGCCTTCTTTCCTTTGAGGACGTAAATTTTTTGTAATGTTACTCAGATAGATTCTTTGTTGCCATAGTTACTTTTTTTCTTCTTTCAAACATAAATTATCCTTTTCTGTTTCAAAAAACTTTAAATAAAAAAAAAAAAGAGAGAGAGACAGCAACAATACAAAACTAATCAAAAATCAGCCTGAAGGCTCAAAACCCATAGTTGTAATGTACTGGCACTGTTTCTTGCTTATAAGCAGCTTGGCTCCAATCTTGTTGTCAGTGGAGAGGCAGGTCAGGGGAATCTCATCTCATCCTTCTCAATTTCCATGCTCTTCTCCTAAAGTAATTAATTGTTGTGGTCTAACAGAAAATTAAAATACAAGGCACTTCAGCCATGCTGGTAGGTAGCAAACTAATTTCTTTTGCCAACTGTTTGTTGGTGGCTTTTTTGTTTGGTTGTTTTTTTTTGGGGGGGGGGGGGGGAGAAAAGAAGGTGGAGGGGGAGTGCTGTTGGTTGGTTTGTTTTGTATTTAACAACATTTCAAAAGCCAAATTCTTGGAGAATGGAAATACAGTCACAACACAACAGTAAGCAACCTGACATTTAGAACAAGAAAATATGCTAATCCTTTCTGTTACATTTATTGCAAATTACAAAGGATTTACTCCTAAATTCTGTAACTTGTTCCTGCCCTAAAGGAGCTAAGAAATCATGGCCAATTGCTTATTCCCTGCTCTCATACTGACTTGGTTCTATCCACATCTTTGCCTTGGCTAGTTAGGCTGTGACATCTCTGGCACAGACTGCTTATCTCACAAGCATTTTGTTCAGTACATTTCTGATCATGAATCACTACTTGCTCCCGATTCAACGCAACCCGCAGTACTGAGATCTCTCCATCTGAAAAAAGACAAAAAGAAAACCAAAAAGTGCATGTAGTGCAAATAAGTCTTTCTAGTTATGTTTATAAGCCCACAGTAGAAGTTTTCTTGCAAAAGCAGCATGTCTGCAATCTGACTACCTAGCACTACAGTTTTGTTTAGACCAGGGAACCAAGTGAATCTGCCAACTGCTGTACATTTTTTCACAGTGACAAGATTTCCACAATATGATAAAATTAGAACTGTAAGAGCTTGGAGAGCTCTCTTAACTTTTAATTAAAACTCTCCAAGCTCACTAAAAATAATTAGGCATTAAAATGTTCTGGTTTTCCTCTGAATTCATTTGCACCACTTGAATGGTCTAGATCTTGCACGAACCAACAGACATTCTAAACAGAAACACTGGAACGTAACGGGGGGTGATTTCCAGACCTGCTTTCTATGATGTAGCTAGTGGGAAAAAACAGTAGTCTGAAGCTTGTACCAATTCTGCCTAAGATGGCTTGTTTCAACAGGACCTCTCCAGTGCAAAGAGTATCTGCACAGAACACTGTGCTCTGTGCAAAACTCTAGATAAAAAGAAGTTAGAATTTCATGTAAAACATAAACCAAGATACAGCCCTGACCTTTATTTTCATTTATTTATTAAAAAGCAGAACCTTTAACCTTGCAAATGTTTTTGTTCTCTTAAAATAACTCATACAATGCTATATGCCACACTATTTTTAGAAAAGCAACAAGAGAAAGCATGCTTTTCCCATACAGCAGGGTACTGATATAAACATCAACACAGATGCTCTGTGAGAGAGAGCTGGACTTCTCAAGCACTTGATCATTAAGGAATGCACCAACTGTTTTAGATAATCTCGTGCCAGCTCCAATTCTGCTCCGCACTCCCATTTGGGAGTGGCCAATCTTGTGCTGCTCCTAATTTTTCATTTTACTCACTCCTCCATTCTTTTTTCCTTTTTTTCCAGAACAGAGGGAAAAAGACATTGTGTGCCAAGCAATGCAAGACTAGAATCACTTCCCCAAACAGAGCAAAACTTTCAGACAATTAACCCTCCCCTCTTCTTTCAGATAAATTACTAAGTATAAAATGCAATCTGTTTCCTTTGTTTACTCAATATGAACAATTTGTAAATGACTCAAGGATAAAATTCAGAAAATGTTGTGCTAAATTAGAACCATTATAAACATGCTAATGACGGCTCAACTAAAACATGCAGGATCCGTGTGAAGAAATATATTTAGTTCCTGTGAAATCCAGTTGTATTGCCTCAGAACTATTTGGTCACTTAATTGTACATTACTCCAGAAAAATGTTAATTTCATGAACACTGCACTAGACGATACACTGTATGTCAAAGGGAGCTTTCTGAAATGTCAGTGTGATTGCTTGGATGCAGTGTTTTGGCATATTAGTAGAAGAGAAATATCTTTTAAATCTGACAAAATTGCATGTACATTTCATTCCTCCACTTAGAGTTTCCTATCCATTATAAGCCATACTCTACTGTTAGATTGGCTGCATTCACTGAAGTATACATCACCGCCTTATTTACATTACAATGATAGCATGCTGTATATTACATGTAATCACCTATTCCCTAAGTATGTGCACCTCTATTTATTTTCCAAGCAAAGATATAATATTGGCAAGAGATAGTCTGAAGCCTTCCACATAGCAATCAGGGTTTGTCAGGAAAAGGGGAGTGCAAATTTGCTTGCAGTCCCTGAGCAAGAGATTACATAAACTTACATATCAAAGGAGAATGATTTTTTTTTTCTGTCTCTGAGTATGCGTTTATTTGCAAAGTAACAAAATCAACAGGATTTGCAACATTTGTTACCTCGAAAAAGAAGAAAATTTGCGGGTGGAAGCCAACTTCAAAATATTATTTTCCATGTTTCCACATCTACACATCTTTCTGAGTTAACTTTTTTCCTCAGTGTGAAAAAGAACAGATGGAGTCATTATATTAGTTAGAACTCACCAGCATAGTTCCATCAAGATTTACTCAAGTCTTAAATGGATTTGAAATTTCTTCCAACATTCAGGCTAGCTCTTCTTTCTTAATCTCATACCTCCAATTCCTTGATACAATCCTTTTATAACCCTAAACAATTCACTTTCATCTTTGGTATCCACTCTTTTCAAACACTTGTGAGTTGAAGTGACATTCTTCTCATTATTATTCAGACTAGGGAGAATTTAATCTTCAAATCTCTCTTTGTTAAACTGCGCTGGAACTAACCACGCATCACACAGGCTCTGGAAATATGCAGCGTCTTTCCTCTACAGCAGAGTTTCCCTAGTAATTCAAGAAGCTGCAGACTGCATGTCAGTTCAGCCATAAACCCAGACACTGGGCTCTTTTTAAGAAGGATCTGGGGTCAGAATTTCTTTTCTCTCAACACTGCACAGTTATCCCAGCTCCTCATTCCAAGCTGAAGCAAGCAGAGGGTCCCATCTCAACTGAAGGAATGATCTGGTAGCACAAGTAGGCGTTTTTGACATTACATTTTCTCCTATGAAGTTCAATGCCAATTAAGCAATGTATCTTTTACCAAAGAAGAAATTTTGTGAAATGGCTACAAAAATGTTAGTAAAAGTTTTGGGGAGTAAAACCATCTTAAATAAAAGGTAATACAAAAATAAAGGGGTGAGATCCTTCATACCATGTTAGTTTTTGGTCAGGGAAATATGGAGCGGACTTCTTGAACAGCAAGAAAACATTTCTATTAAACTGATTGATGTTCCTCATAAAATTTGTGCCACCAGATGATTTACGAACAAAACGTTGATGATTCAAAAAGACCTCTATTTTGTTCTCCCAAATCATGTTCTACTCATTACCCTAATAATGCAGTAATAAACATCTGTTTAATGATTTGAAGGCTTCTTAATATTGTGTATAAAAATCTGAACTCAGCTCTTACATAAAATATTCAGAAATTAAAACAATTGTATAACAAAAAGAATTTTTCATGACAAACCCTTAAGCGTTTTTGTATGTAAAAGTATAATACAAAGAAAGCAAAATAATATGCTCTTGATTTGAAATGACTTCAAACAAGGATGCAAAGGAATGAAAACAATAGCTGGAATCTCTTCTCTATTTACCATTCCTGAAGATCTCTATGGCAGATGATGTAGTCTTTTCTGGGACACTAAAATACACTGACAACATCAATTCTATGGCCTCCTTTAAACCACTAAAATTTTGAGTTAAACTATCACATTTTATATAAATATAAATACAGAACAAACAAGACTTTCCTGAGCTAATCCCAGAAAGTGGAGTCTTAGGAGGTTTACAAATCTCACAAGCACCAAGCTACTTGCCATAGATACATATTTCAGGAATAATATCTGTTTTATTATAAATCTGTGAAAAAGACTTAACTTCAAGAATAGTATCTTAAAATATTCACTTCCCTAAACATATACATCTGAAAATTAGCCACCAATTTCTTTTCTTGTAAAAGATCATTATTTATTTTTTAAAGTCAAGTGCTGGAATGATAGGGGGGTACTAGAAATAAAGTGTTCCAGGAAATCCTCATTCGTTCCCTGTACGCATTATGATACATTTTTTTAATTAAAAACAAACAAACAAAAAAACCAAGCAATAAACAGAAAAAAAAATTTATAGGATTCTTGCTACATTCAGCACATGGGACAACCACAACACAAAAGCAGAAACTGGAACTGCAGAGCAAATGAGGTTGTTGTCCTCACAAACACTGGCCACGTTTCATTGCAGAAGTTTGAAGAAATGAAATGAATTAGGGAGGGAAATGGAGAAGGAGAAATGATGGGTCGCATTTATGGTGCTTCATTTTCTGGGAGCTCAATTTAAAAAAACCTGGGGTTGTATTTGAGGAATTGCTGAACGTTCACAGCTGCAGCTGTGTCAATGTAAAGTCAGTGTTAAGATTGAAGCTATAATATATATAGCTATATATAAACTTCTACACAAAGTCCTCTGGAAAAGAATCAGGACCTAAGCACCTCACACTAAGCAGCCAATAAATCAATGACGTTTTTGAAGTCACACTCTTAGTCACAAGCTGGTATGCTAACTACCCTTCTTTCTTCTTCACAAATACTTTGAGATGATTTATGTTTGCACTACATTTACAGATTATGCTAGGAGAAAAAAAACTATCGCGTAATAATCATGTTTTCAGAGCCCAGCTTGAATAAGTAAAGAATAGACACTAAGACTTCAGATGAACCAGAAAGGATATAACACACTGGACAATTTCACATTCACTGAGAATCATTCTATTAGTGAACTGGATTTGGAAACAGTGGCAATTTGCTGGTAATCGCCTGTGTTGGATAATAGAGTGGGTGAACAAAACATGGGCTTGAGTTCCTCCACATCCGGCTTCACCAAATAAAAGAGTGCACGATGCACCCTGTCCTAATGTGGCTAACACAGTTCCTTGTGCTCTCCTGGAATGTCATGTCCCATCAACTGACCTGCACATCTCCCCTGCCTGCTCATAAGTGATGTCACAGCAGGATGTGCTCTGCCATCTGTTAATTCATCTAGTGTCATAGGATCATGGAATGGCTTGGGTTGGAAAGGGACCTCAAGTATCATCAAGTTCCAACCCTCCTGCTGCAGGTAGGGTTGCCAACCCCTAAATCAAGTACTAGATCAGATTGCCCAGGGCTCCATCCAACCTGGCCTTAAACACCTCCAGGGACTGGATATCCACAGACTCTGGACAGCCTGTTCCAGCACCTCACCACTTTCTTGGTAAAAAACTTCCCCAACATCTAATCTAAATCTCCCTTCCTTTGGTATAAAACCATTTCCCCTTGTCCTGTCACTATCTACAGGTGTAAAAAGTTGATTTCCCTCATGTTTATAAACTCCCTTTAAGTACTGGAAGGTCACAATGAGGTGTCCCTGCAGCCTTCTCTTTTCCAGGCTGAACAACCCTAAGTTCTTCTCAGCAGGGCTACTCTCAAGGAGTTCTTCTCCCAGTTTGTATACATATCTGGGATTACCTTGATCTAAGTACAAAACCTTGCACTTAGCTTTGCTGAACCGCATTAGGTTTGCAAGGGCCCATCTTTTGAGTTTGTCAAGGTCACTCTGGATGGCATCACTTCCTCCTGCTGTAGGAGGCAGAAGTCATCAGCAAACTTGCTGATAGTGCACTCAATGCCATGTCAGGAAACAATTTTTGCCCCTAGACATGATGTACAAATTCATCACAACATGCATCTTTCCTGAATATGTAGCACAGCAATACAATGTGGTTCTGAGCTAATAAAAGGGAGGTCATTTGAGAAAATGAGAGCAGATTTAATTCTTGGGGAGTTCTCATCCAAAATCTACTACTCAGAAAGGTAAATACATATTCAGCACAATTAAGCCTTCACAGCCACAGAGAAAGGTCACTGCAGTAAGTTCCAGCTACCTGTTTTGAGCTATTCTTTATTTCTTACTCTGTAAAAAAACAACCTTCACTTTCTAAGTCTCCTCACTAACAAGCAAGAAATAGGCAATGCAGCTGAAGAATGCTGCAACCCTCACTACAAGTTCTACTGCAAGTAATGAAGGTCATTTACAGGATTTCTTTCTTAAACATTAAGTCTCCTTGCTCTTGTTGATTTAATCCAGACTCTATCATTATAACAGTTTAAATTAATGACCTGAACTTTAGATGCATAACTTCCAAGAAAATTTAAGCATGGCTGAAGTTGTACAACAGTTACCTTGAAATTGTAGAGGTAAATGCTGTTTTATGATATAGTCTTAAAACAAATGCAAATTTAACAAAGACACAATTGTTTAGAAGGATTTTTCTCATATTTAGGGCTAGTAGAAGATTTCATGTTATTAGAACAAACCCTATGCAAAAGGTTTGTTCTAAAACTGAATTATAAGTTCTTATTTACAAGCTCCAAAGAACAGGATATAGTAGAAAATATCTTTATTAGAGTGTTAAATGACATAGGATATTGAAAGAGCATAATATAATTTATTCATTTAAGTATCACCAAATTCAATGCATAAGTAGCAGGTGAAGATCTGATTCCTACTGCATGCAGTGGATCATTGTCTAATGCACTTGTACTTCAGGAATAACAAAACTCACAGCAGGATAGATATATTTCTTAATTGTAAGCTATACTTCCTGCCTGTTAGAGTATCCTTAGTTAAGGCCACTACATAATTTCTTAGGGTGTGTTCTTTATATAAAAGGTTGCATCTATGGACCTCACACAGAAAAAGCAGTGTGCATCAAACATGAAAGGCAAAAATTTCTTTCTATCAAGGCAAAGGCAGCAGCTTGGGCTGCTGCCAGGTTCACCACATGCTCACGGTTTGGTCCATATAATGTGTGTCTACACATGTTAAAGGTGAAATAAATGTGTTACCCTTTGGTTGCATTTCCATTGTTTTGACTCCATATATGAATTACCTTACTAGGACGTGTTTCTTTAACACTAACAACAGAGCTCACTGCACTTAGACAGTCATGCAATCTTTTTTGTCAATTAATTGGTCTTCTAATCTTGGGCCTGCAAACCTGCCTAAGAGGTACTCCCACATTGGCACTCTCACACTATTTGTATATTAATAAGCACTTTAGGCATAAGAAGGCAGAGTCTCAAACATAGCAAGTTACATGACTCTGGTTTCTTAAGCTTTTTTTTTTACACTTATTTATGGGTGAGGTATAATTTACACCACCTTATGTATGGCTGGGCAGGTGGTTTACTGCGACTGCTGCTCTTGTATCAAATATGCTAGCATCATTACAGTGCCCACTTCTCTCCACCAATCGTATTTTCACCTGTTCTCTCTCATCACAGGACTTGACTGAGAGCTGTCTGTGACAAGGACTGAATTTATTACCAGTATATTCACAGCACCTAGTGCACTTCCTAATGGAAGCCCTGGAAAAAATAAAGAATCATCTTAATTACTCCTAGTGAAACTCATAAACCCTTCAGAACTCATTGGTGTACACATACTGAATTGATTTACTTTTGTTCCTTTTTTCTTCCACAGTTATATATGCCATATAACTTACTATCTCAACCAGTACAACTTCTAGTGCTCCACCTAAGCCAGTAGTCAACGGGCACCAAAATTTTATCTCCACAAAGGGAGGAGGCGGTATGCACAGGCACAGCTTTTCCCAAAAGGCAGACAGGTCACTGCAGATCCCAGAGCTGGCTGTATACTCCAGGAACACTAAAGCTACCTGGCATTTTTATTCTTTTTCTCTGCAACAAGTTTACTCAGATTGCACAAGTTCTGAGAAGTTTTCAATTTTATGCAAGTAATAACAATTCAGAGAAGACTTTGGATTTAGGAACAACTCCTTCAGGTGAACTTCCCCATATCCAGGCATGAGCAGGTACTATCCAAAAGCCTATCAGCTGACAGGAAATAATGTATTTACTTCTTCAGCGAAATACAGCTCCTTAATGACTTTATTGTCTTATAAACAGTGGTTTAAATGTGAACTTTGATACAAAGAAAATAACACAACTCTTCTGAAAAATTTTTAACTGAGCCTACTCAGCACCTAAGATTACAGGCAGTTAGTCACAGAACATAGGTTAAAGAATTTAAATTGCCACAGTCATTTACTTAATGCAGATATTTATCAAATAAGTATAAAATTTGCCTATGCATTTTTATTGTATTTTTTAATCTTATTTGCACTGATAAGTTCACAAGATGGATGACAGAGATCCAGGCCCTAAAAGTGTAACTTTCTGCTCTTTTGAGCAGCTGATCAGAGAATAAGAGCAAATATTGCCAACAAACAAATAGTAAAATCAAAAGATTTGATCACTGCTAAGTCATGCAAAAATCACTGTGTCATATCAGGCTACCTCCTCTTTGTAATAGACAGAGTCTACACAAAAAGAGTCAGTAGAACTGACCAAACTGAAAGCCATACATAAAGAACCTGTAAGCCATTAATTTTGTATTCAAAAGAATAATAAGAGTATGCTCTTATCTTTGTTCAAATCAAGCAAACTTCAGATTTTTTTTAGACACTACTTTTATAACATCCTTTTTCTTGCTTAGATAGCATATCCTAATCTAATAGCCTAACTTCTCTTGTTTTGCAGGTGTTCTAGTTTCAACTGACAATATTAACAGGCAAAGTTATCCCCAACAGCTCCCTAAAGCTGCACAATTTATATTGGACAGTAGATACAGTCCCTACACCAGAAAAACAAACAAACAAAAAAAACCAAAAACAAACAAACAAACAAACAAAAAACCACTCTATCAGCCAACATCAACTATCTTCTGCAACAACTTGCCAGGGTCAAGATCCCTGGTGGTCCACACTGGACCTTCTCTATGTCTCCTGCTTAGAAGCTATGACTCTGACAGTACTGTGTTGTAAAAATCTGGACTAAATCTAGTAAAGAAAGAGATCATTTGTAAGTTCTCTGTGGGTACGTTCTGTCTTTGGTGTGTGGCTGAAACTCCTATTAACGCTAACATGAGCTACGCAGGCCTACTGATGGGTGAATTATACCCCTGACAGAAAAGTGGTTTTTTGCTCGATGGATTTTCTTTGATGAACTTGCTGGCTACTGCACAGTCATGTGTATATGTTTAAGTATCTCTCTGCGTGTGTGCATGTGTATTTCTACAATGATGATGTCAGTTTGACTAAAAATGCAGATAAAGCATTTCTTAAGCCAAATGGGCCAAAGCTAAATTTCCCCACATAAACTTTGGTTTGGCCCTTATTTATCCAAACCAGACAAAGCTTGACAGAAAAGGGGATCCAAATCAGTTATCCCAACAAAAAATAGAAGTTAGGGTCTTTCTTAAGTCTTACTTTATAGGAACCGCATGCACAACTTTCACTTTCTAGAAAGTGGTTTTCTCTTGAACACACATCAGAACCATTCATCATCGTATAATTGCAAGTTGTCAGTCAGGGCCGCACCCTTCATGCAGTGGCAGGCCGCCAACACATCTGTCAGAAGCACTCACAAGCTTCCGTGTGTTATTGTAATCCCCTACAAAAGGAACAAGTCCATTCATCCAGTCCACATTTTCCAAGTCAAATGACAACAGTAAACCCTGAGCCTAGAAAAATAATAGCACTTATGCTAAAAATGTCACCCTTGTCAGGTGACCTCAGGCTAACTGCCAGAGAGCAAATATGAAGTAGTTCTAATCTCCATAAGTAACGCCTGGACTTTAGGGATCGGGGTTCTGTGCACCCAAAAGTGGAAAGATGAGACCTACGCACACAACAGAGCGATCTCCAATAGTGAAGCCATCTGCAAGGCTAAATCTTTTCTCTGCAGATGCTCACTTCTTACACTCTAAACTGGATTGGGAAAAATTACTCTGTCTTCCTTAATGTTTCTGTTTTCTTTTTTGGCTGCTTCTGTTTCCTTTCTTCTCTGCCTAGAGTTATCTAGTCCTTAAAGTAACACGTTCTTTTCTCCTTCTCTGCTTTCGTCTTGTGCCTAAAAGACACGTTTTGCTCAGACAGGCTCTCAGGAAGTTGTCTAGGCCCAGTACAGCGAAACTCAGGGCAATGGGAACAAAAGGCTTGGGCCAGTGAGTCCAAAGCAGACAAGATTTCAAAATATTGTCTCTCAAAAGCCATGCTAAGGATTATTGTGGATAATTAAACAGCTTTCAAAGAATATTTCTTCATACTGGGCTTCAGGGATTTCTTTCCAGAGCATATGCATGCAAGAGTTTCAAATATTTTGGAGAGCAAACCAAAGCTCTACCTTTCTACTTCCACTCTCTTCCATTCTCTCTCTGGCAAAGTGTGAGAGCTCAGTGGTCAGAAACATCAAGTGAAATGCATGCCATGGCTCCTTGAGGCAGCATCAGTGCCACAGGAGTCCAGCAAGACTCGCAGAGCAGCTCTGCCTCAGCAGTGCATCTGGGAATGGAGCCTAACAGTCCTCTTTAGTCAGCCAGATCTTTGCACGTGCTGAGCTACAGAGGGGAAGCCACGAATCTCTCTGACCTCCTTCCAACAATTTGCTTGCAGGAACTCTTGAAGGAGAAGGAGTAGTCAGTGTGCATACTCAGCCATTTTGATTAGCCTCTCATACATGCAAAATGTATATACAGACTTACACAAACATACATTTCTGAAGCTATCTGAACGCTGTACAACTGTTGGTTTGCTACAAAATTTATTTCCAAGAGCAAATAGAGAAAGCATTACTCCTCACTGACACAGTCAGGAGTAAATTATACTACCTCACTGCAGAAGATAAACATCCTAACAAATCAAATCTCAGTCATGCCACACACCTACATACATACTCATTAATTTGGTTTTGTCGACTAGTGTTAAGGAAAATCTAACAGTTCTTGGACTATCTGAGAAAGAAATCTCGGAGTACTGTAAAGCTACCATTCAAGCCTGCAAATCTGCAATAACTGCTTATTCCTCGGTGGCCACCTGGACTGGCCCACCACGTTAGAATGAAAGGGGAATGAAGGAATAACAGTTTATCACTACACTCCCACAAACCAGACTGGTTTACAAAACATCAGTGGTGGAAAAATCAGTGTCTCAATCCCTTCGTGCCTCAGCTTCTCAGATAGGAAGAAGGTTTTATCACACGTGGCTATTAAAGAACTTACTTCTTTTGAAATATTGCAATACCAATAGATTCAGTACTACCGCTGATTCTTTTTCACCAGTTAACTATTGTAACTTTTCCATAATTTAAGATTAGTTGAGAAAGCACCTCTCAATTTCTGACATGAATGAATATCAACCTTTATGAAATTAACTTCGGGCTTGCGACATCATCAGGTGCTAATAAGTAAACTGCTGTAAACTTGATGTACCTGCTTTAGGTACATCAAGACAAATGTATGCTTTCTCTTTTTTAGATATATATATGACACTGAATGTGCCCAAATATAAGCACAACATATGGTCAACAAGAAATAAATAAAAATGAAAAGCACTTTACAACTGCATGGCAAGTATCCAAACCAAATTTCAGGTAGCAGATGGCATGAATAGGATACATGTGAGAAACAGGCAATTTCAATTATCTCTGAATAGTTCATAAACAGGAAAATTTGGCAAACGACAATTTTTTAAAAAAGGACTTGAAAAATAACATTGTGTAACAGATAACGGAATTGAAAACACAACAATGCAAAGTTATTATACTCATTCTGACCATAATTTCATAATGAGTATTAAATGATTACATGTGACAGAAAAGAGGTGCCCCAAATACTCATGCTTGGAAAATGTAACAATTAATTATTCCAAGTGGGGCTCTGAATTTCATTTTAGTTATTATTACCCAAAAGTGGCCAAAAGACAGATCTTGCTCATCGAGTCCCCTTCTTACCTTTTGTGCAATGCAGAACTAGAAAGAAAACAAACAGAACAAAAAAAAGCCCAAAGTCATAGAACCCAGTCCTAGACATTCCTTTAAAGGCTTATTCAGAAAGATGTTTCTGAATGGAATTTATTCAACAGAGGTCAGATTTATTCATAGATGTCATTCAAAAATCTTTTTGTTTTGAATCATACAGGGAAACAAGGTACAAAAAGAAATTATGTTTAAATTCTTTTGTGACTCTCACTAAATCAGCATCTGGCCTTCATGAAATACTTTCTTCTTTTTAACTTATCTTTTGGAAATATCAACTGTATCTGTCCGATGCCTGAAAATTCAAAATTTGATTAATTAGAATAGAGGCTAATTTCTTAAACATTTGATTGAGATACTTCTAAATGCTGTCTAGATTCAGGCAGGCAAATCACCTAGGAATCAATTCATCCTACATTGTACTATTGTTTTCATACTCTCCTCCCTAATTCTCCTTTCCACATAAGAACCGTGTCAGACAAAGATCTAGTAGCTCAAATCCTCGAGGTTATTCAGATATCTAAATAAGATTTAAGTGTCTAATTGCCAT
The DNA here is from genome assembly GCF_016699485.2 of Gallus gallus. Lineage (NCBI taxonomy): Eukaryota > Metazoa > Chordata > Aves > Galliformes > Phasianidae > Gallus > Gallus gallus. The sequence goes on from NC_052536.1 coordinate 10,962,440, forward strand.
TTGTGTAATTGGGAGTTAGATAGCTAAACAATAGTTTGGGTGTCTTATTCCCCTGAGATGTAAGCTTTTCTGTTACTGAAACTCACAGAAAAAAAAAAAAAAAAAAAGCTCTCAACCATTCAATTCTTAAGCTACGTTAAAGACAAAACTGAATAAAATGAAGAGAAAAAAAATCCTGCTTACATAAATGTAGACAGAACAAAGACTATTTTTTTTTTCACTGAAATATGTACAGGTTTGTATTTACCAGATTAGCTGTTATCAGAGAAGACAGAATCTCCAAATATGAGGAAAAGAAGTGAAGAGTTTAATGACCATTGTGACTCCAGAAACATTTAATGAGAATTGAAGGACCTTTTATCCAGTTCAAACGATAAATATTTCTCTTTTTTTCATGCTAATAAAGAGAATTTCATCCTCATTTAAATGGAAGGTTTTTCAGAAGGCTCTATCAACAGCACCTTCAGCCTGGCGTAATAGACACACAGCAAAGCCAGCAGATGCTTCTGGGTCTCTGAAAGAAAAACTAGTCTGCTATTTCATAACTGTCATTTGAAAGAGGGAAAGTGTTGTTTAATGACAGCTGGGTTTTACTGCCCAGATGAATTGGAATAATACATAGAACTCACGTATTTTATGTACACTGAACATTCGCAAAACTTATTTATACATCTGTGTGCTTATAGCTAGGTACAGATACATACACAATTGGAGCATTCAGAGAACTGTCAGAAAATTTAGGTACAGTGCTTGAATCAAATCACACCTCATTTTTAGAGCTGCTGGGCCCAGTAGTTTTGAAAGTTGAGATTGTAAGTGCTGAACGTACCTGAAAAATCAGTCCCTGTATGTTTCAAGTTAGACATCGAGAGTCAGTAGCCACAACTCATCACTTGGGTCACTGGAAAGTCTGTTCACAGTATATGCAACGACAAGGTCAAGACACTACGAGCCAAATACCAATTCCACCAGAAAAAAAAATGTGGCTATATAATACCTTTTATGCAAAGCAATACAGGAGCTACCGGCTGCAAATGTGTTTTCAGAATTTAGAGCCTCCTTGGGGGTAGTCAGCTACTTCTTTGTGGGACCTCAGCCCTTTCACATCAGACTGTGGAAAGCCCCCTCAAAGTTTCAGCTGCTACTGCATCTCGCAAAGCCCATGTCGTGCCTCCTTTCCTGGAAGCCTGGGATACAAAATAAAAGCAACTAAAGAGATGTCAGAATTGTCAGCAACCACGCCGTACATTAGGAGTTCCCATCAAGCAGGGATCTCTTAAACCTATGAGCCCTGCCTATCCTAGCTAAGCACAGGTAAGGGTGTAGTAATCAGCAGCAAGTCTGCAAAGTTTACCAAGCTCCAAGTGGCTACTCGCTTCAAAATGAATGTGGTTCTGATTTCAGAGTGGTTAGGGAGCATAAGTTCTGCGGGGTTGGGTTAACATCATTTTTCTTTCCCTACTTGCCCACCAACTGACAGTCTTGCATAAGAACAGCAACCACTCACAGCTTTTCCATGCCTCAGCACACGAGAGGCTGTCTGGCTTTGTAAAAGAAAGATTCTATATAAGAATGTAAAATACATACATAATATTAAAAAAAAAAAAAAAAAAAAAAAAGACACTACTTTCTAGAATTTCAAAGTGCAGGATAAAATTTTAGCTTAATACAAATTAAATAGATCCTAGTAGCCCAGCTACTGTTTTCAAACCAGTAAATCAGTATGTGTGTCAGCAACTGATAAAGCAAAACATATGCTCTGCCTCACTAATGGTATAAAGAACATTTTCTGATTGTCTTTTGGTCGAAGCCAAAACTTTACTGGTTAAAACAAGATTTATTTTAGAAACATTAATTTTCAATAGAACGCAAACTGATTTATCTTCTATTAAAATCTATGAGATTACTTATAGTTTGAAAAGACTTCCATAATGGTTTCTGCACAGGACCTGTCAAATGATATTTCTTAGCCCATAACAGTCATCTATCTCTTGGCTAACAAACCTTCCCACAGTATATTTTAGATGAATATGCAAGCTACTGTGTTTGAAGTTACAGCTCCTTTTATCGTGCCATAGATGTTCTCTATAGTCAGTAAGTGGCGCACTCCCTTGGAACAAATGGATCGGTTTTCTTTCTTTGAAAAGAATACTAGATGCCAAGGCAATGAAATACCAAATACTCGATGCGACTGCAGAAATGTGCACATACGTGCTGCGTATCATACCAAGCACGACACTAGAATAGAACTGTGTGACAACTGCTGAGCTTCCACTTTTCTCATACGTTTACAAAAAAGCAAGTCACTCCATTTTCCCCAAAGTTGAACTCTCTTTCAAGCACTCGAAAGATTTTCAGAGTACAGTTTCTCTGAAGTGTTCCCATTTTTCTCAGCACTGAGAATTTTAATAAATGAAATCTTTTGTGACTAAATAAAAGCTGTTTAATGCTAGGGTCGTTTGAAAATCTGGCCCATTGGAATTATCTCAGAATACTAAGCAGTCCAATTGGGATCTTCGATATGGCACATTTATTTATTTATTTATTCATTTTGCACGTAACAGTGTATTAGCTAAGCAAGAACTACTGGACTGATCCCCACAAACTTTAAACTTTTCAGTTTCAAATTGTGACCAACATGATTTTAGGACAGCAGATAATTTCAGCATCTTGGTGATCGAAGTAAATAAATGGTTTCATTGAAAGGGTCAGCTGAAAGTACACAGCGTGCAGTGGCAGAAGAGATTAAAATGCAATCACATACGAAAAAGCCACAACTTGAAAGAAATCACGCATTCTTGAAAAGATACTTAATACTAATAAATGACATACTTTTACTTGAGTTTCGATCATCTATCCTCATGACTCATTATGTATTTGAGTACATCAATTATATCATAAATAATTTATATAATTACAATGTTCTGTGATTTAATCCATTTAAAACTGTTTTAGACAGATGAGGGTCTTTCATGCCTTACACACCTCAACAGACCAGGACCCTAGAAGTGCAAAAAAACATCTTAATCAATAGCATTGATACTTATTCTTATAAATAAATTCATTCAGAAGATACTAAGCATACATCAAATTCAAGTAAGTGCTAGCATCTCCAAATTACAGACAAGGAACCAGAAGCAGAAAGGGTAACTAACACCTTTGCCCAAACTCAAAGCAAGTCACTGCAATCACTGTTCTTCTCTCCAGATTCTCAGCCAACTCCTGGGATATAGAAATCCCAACAAAAACAGAGCTTGTAGGAAACACTGTCTTGACGTACAGCATGATCACAAACACTGGAAGACTGGTTGACATTTTCAAAGCTGCAAAGGGAATTTGGATGCCGCCAATTCTCATTAACTTTAATGGGAATTGGGCATCCAAATCTCTTAGGCAGTTTTGCAAATCCCACCACAAATGACCATTTAGGTGGTGAGCATTAAATGGTATTGCCTGCCAAGCACCTTTATCTTGGGGAGTTACGTAAAATGAAACTCCATTGTTTTCTTCCTTGTCAAATCCTATGTGAGCTAAATGAAGTGTCTCACTCCTGGCTTACAGGAAAGCAGTTTTTCAAGCCACTTGCAAGGTGCAGTTCAAATGGTTTCTTTAGAGCATCACCAGGAAAGACAGGACAAAGAGAGCACAGAGGAAAACAATCACTGCCAAGAGATAAAAAGTAAATCCACTCTAAGTTGGTATTTTTGAGCAAATTCTTTTGAAATACATGAGCTTTTCATTTCACTCTTAGTAGAAATATTTGGTATTATTAGAGGGCTATATTTCTCACCTATTCATCTTTTTTTACTTTCTATAAGCCCATCTTTCTGACTAACACCTTGGCATTCAAACAAGTACTATGCTCAAAAAATAAAAAAAAAATAAAACCTGTATAAATGACAGAGTGTTCAACCATGAACACATTGTCTTTTATGAATATTATAATCACAGAATCAATAAGCCTACAAAGAAAAAACAGGACACAAAACGTGTTTTGTCATTTCTGACGAAGTTATAAAAACAACAGACATTCAATATGCCAAGTGTTCTTCAATCCTTCATAATCATAGCCTTATTGAAGTGAGGACAAAAAGGGTCTAATTGCATAGGAGCAATCTCAATGTAATAGGTTATACACCCAGGCACTGCTGCACAATACAACAAAAACAACGTTCCCTGTGTATAGCAGAATGTCATCTCTCATTTTCAGGCAATTACCTTCTTTCTTGTCAACAGTTTTAATAACCTCCATCATCTCTAAAAGACTTTTGCTTCAGTTAAATAATTTTCAGCTTTTTAATATGCAAATGTGCTTGTTCATATGCATGGGTGAAGTGGCGCTGCTACTTGAAATGTGTCAGTACATTGTGGAGCACCTGCACCTCGGGGAAGCTTGATTTAATTGACACCTAATACTATTCATTATTCCACTTAGTGAGCAACTCCTATTAGTCACCTGTAGGTTTTCCTATAAGCAGTGCTTTGGCCACCAATGAAAATATGAATATTTCTATAAATAGACTGGCCATATTTAGAAAAGGGGGTTCACTACTGGTGAGCCTGGAACATCATCTCATGGGCAATATTTCTTAGGATTCCCTCTCCCTTTCTCCCCCAGAAAACTTTTCTTGACTATGACAGAAGTCAAGAGTAACTCCTATTTGGAAAATATTTCTTAGGTTAAATATTGATACTTTAATTCTCAAACTGTATTAAAAGAACACTGTCTCAACTCTGCAAAAGAGTACAGGGAAAAAGGGCTGGAGGTGGGTGGTTTTTATTAATGTAGCTACTGTTTCCTTAGAGTGTGATCTGTGCTGGAGGATTTCAGCGTCTGTTTTACATGATCTGAATGTAATCACTGGCTGTGCAAAGACATGCAGAATATGTGTTATTAATTGAATATTCCCATAATAAATATTTACTATTATAGTTTAGTTTAACCTTATCCAGCTAATAGCCAATTTTGCTCAATTGTGAAGCATGTGCAACAAAGATCATTAAATTGCCACATGAAATAATTACGTTGAGTATGGGATTCTCGGTCTTTACTGATATGAATGTGATAAATATATGCTATAAATGGATACAGTTTAAGACTCTCATTGTTCTTTTATTACTGTATTACAACTCAGGCATAGTGCGCCGTATGTGCTGAGCTGATGATATCGGGGCTGTTTCTTTACCACATGGTCTGTAACCTTATTGTTCAGGCCACATTTCTTTCCAGCATTAATGCATTTGTTAGTCCCAGAAGGCTTAAACTACAGATGTTTAACATCCTGCTTATGGACAGATCATCTGGAATATGAACTGAGAAATCTATACGACTTATTAGTATATGTTATGAGTGTAACAGAGATTTAATAGTCTGTTCAAACTAGATTAGTGAAACCATTTCTTACAAAAATGCAACTTCTTAAAATAGGCGCATGTGGAAATGAAAAATTAAGACATTCTTTTGACTAAAATATGATTTTTATCTGAAGAATTTGGCACTAATTAATGCTGTTTACATAATAGTGCATGTAACATTAATTACAGCTTTCAGAATGTTAACTGCAAACCTTTTTATTTTTTTTCTGTGCACACAGATTTACCAGTATGGTAGAAATCAGAGCCCTTTTGAGGGTTTTTCTGCAGTGTATTCAAAGTAATCATAAATCAAGCCTAGAATTCAAAGACAGTTAAGGACAGAGGCAGTAAAAAAGACTGAGTAATGCTAACCCAGAACTCCAATCATTTTTAAACTAAGTGGGGAGAACATTGGTCAACTAGGCGATTGTTGGTATCCCCCAAAATGTAATCTCCAAGCTGAAGAATGGCAGCTGGCAGAACAGCTGGTGAATAGGATTAATGTCAGAAGAAAGAAATAAAACTCAACATATGTCCAAGCCTGCGGTGCTGGGACTGAGCATGATTGTACCCCGACGGATACCATGTGTACAGCTGGAAAGTGCCACTGTGCCATGCTTCTCTACCCCACAAGGTCATTTCTAAGAAGTACGGCTAATATCGAAACACTGAACCGAACTTTTCCTTGAGAACTCTGAGTGGTTAAGAAAGGAACAAGCGAGCTTCATCATGCAGATATTCCAGGCTATTTATGCCACTCTGTGTGGGTTTTTTGGTGTTTTTTTTTTTGTTTTTGTTTGTTTGTTTGTTTTTGTGATGGTGGTGTTTTTTCGTTTTTGTTTTTTTTTTTTAACAGTACAATCTCAACTAAAAAAGCAGATTAGTATTAAAACTGACAGATTGCACTACTGTAAATATAATTTTAAAGCTATTTAAACCTTTTAATCTCCTTTCATTCAGATTTCCACATTCATTTATGATTTAAACAAGAAACAACAGCACAAGTTTAATAAAGTAAATAATTTCATATTACTTTTTTTACTGAAAATAAATTTTGATTATCTGATTAGCCAGAACTTATCTAAGAAATATTGAAAATGGGAAAAAATTGACTCCGGTCTTAAGTCATACTTGTATTTTGAAATATCTGCTATTAAAGATATTTCAGCTCATGCTTTAGCATGTTCCTATTTTATTTTTATTTTTTAAACTGTAACAGCACAGTTGTGGAATTGGTTACATGAAGAACAGTAAACATATTAAAATTCCTAACTGGTGAGAAAGGCCCAAGTATTTTTAGAGGTTTGAAAAGAAAAAATTCACTTCAGCCTCTATTTTTTCACCAGTGGCATGAAACTGATCCCATCAGCTAGATAGCAGAGTTCACACATAATCAGATTCCATAGTGCAATTGTTTGCAGTAAGAAAGAGCACGAATGGTTAACATAAGTTGTGTTTTGTGCCTAATGACTTTTTCAAATACAGTGATTTGGGGTTCTTTGTACTCTGAATGGGGGGGAAAAAAAGCATATTCCCAAATCCATGTAACTTTTGAAAATACTGGCTTCAGCTATAGCCTCTAAAACGTAGAAACATCTGTTTGCTGAAAATGCAAAAATTATTCACCCCATCTCTTTTTTATTATCATCTTTTCTTTTTTTCTTTCTTTCCTCACTCCTATTCTTTTTCTTTTCTCATCTTTTCATCTTTTTTCTTTTTCTTTTTTTCCTTTTCCTTTCTGACAACACAGCAGGAAACAGGGTGGAATAATATCACACATGCTTTTAACAGAGGAAAAGACGCAGGCATCTCAAAGGATGCAAGCACACAATGCTACCTTGGTACCTGGAAATGGGGTATCCAACTGGTGCTCCATCTGTCAGCTGCAAGGCAGCAACAGGTAGCCAGAGGTAATATTTTATTCCTCATAGTATGTTGACTTAGTATGACCGAGAAGAGTTATTGTATTGTTGGACACTTAAGGAAAATAATCCAAGAAACTGCAGTCAACCATATTGACTTGCTTAGCTTAGAAATATACTTTCCTGACTTGCAGAGACACAAAAAAATAGTACAGAGAGCAAAACTGGTTTGACTTGAACCAGTATGAAATCAGTAAACTCCAATGGCCACAACCATTACCAACTTGTACAGTGTAACTACAAACAGAATTGTCTCTGAAGCCCTTTTTTATTTATCAGGGGCTCATGTAATGAGCACATAATTTTGAGACAGAGTGGTATGTTTCAGACAAAACTAGAGGCCTTCTATTCTTTAAGCAGATTTAATCATGATATAACCCCACTGGTGGCCTCATTTTGTGTGAACTACAGCAATATGAGCTGATATAATTTATATCTAAGACTTTTCTAAAGTGTTCAGTCTTTTGACAAAAGTACTTCAATATTTGAAGTGTCTCCATAGCCTAGTTTTTGTGTTTATTTGGAAACACACCTACCCATTTTCCCAAGTTTCCCTATCCATTTTTCACAAAGTCAGTAAGGAAAGTTGAAAACTAATTTGATATAGGGATAGTAAACACCTACTCCACTAGCAGCTATAAAGTTTTAATTCCTCAGCACACACATACCTTCATTTCTAAGAAGCACACAAATTCTACAGCACGACTTTGATATTTTCTTTAAGATGGACTTGTATGTTAAGGTTTACATGCCAAAACAAGTAAATTTTACATATTTTTCATCACGTAAAATTATTCCATTCTATTTTAAGGCAGTCCTGATTGTAAGTAAAAATTTCCAGCAGCACTCATGTTATGTCATTCTGTACTGGCAAAAATGTTTTTGTTTGTACTCACATAAAAGGGAAAGAAAAGCACATTGCTTATTAATATCTGCTGAATTGTTTAAGAGGATTTTTAAGATACAAGTTAAAAGAATTTCATAATTTCAATTTCTCCTTTTCATTTAATAGTAGACATTCATTAGGACCCACACACTGTAATAAATTATAATAATTTCAAACAAGAATTAAATTACTAGGTACCTAGTGAAAGAGCCATTTTTTCTTAGGTACCCTGTAATCTAACTGTCAGATTTAAAATCTATTCCCAATCAACTCTTCACAACATTCACATTTATTCATCTATGCTAAATTAATAAAAGGTGTGAATAATACTGACAAAATTGATCATTATTGTTCATGTAGATTTAGAAAATTATAAGGTAATGTAAAATATAAAAGGAATTGAGGGAAACTATTACACTTCTTATAAATAAATTCATCCTATGCTATATATATATTTTTTTTAAATCAGGAAAAATCTTTAACAAGATTTTTTTTTCGACTGACTTGCAAAGCTATCTAATACATTGCACATTTCAGAATAAGAATGCCTATCTTTTTTCTTTCAAAAACTATCAAAAGTTGATGATGGCTATAATGCAATGTGAGAGTTCACCCAAAATTGTAGATGGTAACGCCGGAATAGCAGAAGTGCTACCCAAATGCAGCCTGAGTGCAGACTTTCTATAGTTTTATCCTCGGGTATGCTGAGCACCTTCCCCGAGGTCCTGAGTGAGTTTGGGAAATGCCAAAGTAAATGGGAACTGAGATGACTCCAGATCTCCTAGAAGCCAGACCTGAGCAAAGCAATTCTGAAAAACAGGGAGAGCATCCCTCTCCTTGTATTAACAGATAGAAAAGGGGACAGTGTTCTCCAAGGAATTAAAGATATTACACAATCCTCTTTCCTTACGTACAGACTTATCAGCAACCAGAAGTAACCACTGGCTCTTATTACAGCTCCACATAAAGCCAAAGACAATGTCTATATTAGACTACCCCGTCCTTTGCACATTTGCAGTAATTCCTGCCATCTAACCTCACTGACCCTCTCCCCCCGATGGGGATCCCTGCAGATAAAGTAAAGCATGTCAACATCTGTTCCCATTCACACCGATTTTAATTTACAAAAAGAGCTTTGCTATTTTCAGAACAGGCTCCGGAGCACAATGACAGATTTAAGGCCTTTAATGGGGCTGCGTTTTGAGTGTGTCAGCGTTTCCTACTCACCAGGACTTGATTCTAAGAGGTTGCACCAAAGGAAGCTGTGGGGGGTTACGGAGCCACAGCAAGGGTGTTCTCACTATGGCACTATTTACCTAGAAACCAGCCGACAAAGTTTTAATGTCCTTAACAAACCTCAGGTTTTGCCACTTTAGCCAGAAATCAGAGCACCAAGGACACAAATCCCACACCAATGCACACCTCAGCAGACCTCAGGACATATTACTGAGGGCAGGTTTTCCAAACTGTTTCCTCGTGACTTGGAGCCATTTGGAGCCACTGGTTTTTGAAAAAGTAAACTGAGGCCAAAGCTTTCTGTGTTTTGCTTCATTAAAACAGAAAAAAAAAAAGGACAAGAAAAACCAAAGCACTTATGAGTGTCCTGCTTTGCCATGTTACAAACTTCACAATAACTAATAATCATAATTCTAAAGTTCTTTTAAGTCAAATGTATTTATAGATTATCCATGTTGTAAATCTAAAGAATTTACACGTCTTTCTGCAAAGTGGCAGAGCATGCAGACTGCAAAGATCACAGTTGTACAAAAACAATCCACAAGGTTTCAGAGAATTCCTGGTGACTCAAAATATTTTTTTCCATCTCCTCAACAGCTTTCTTTTTTCTTTCTTTCTTTCTTTTTTTTTTTTTTTTTAAGATATACAATATGAAGAACAACTTGGAGAAACAATGCACAAGTTGTGTTGCAATCACATAACAGCTAAGACATGAGCAGCTGAGCAGAAGGAAGATGGGCAGTGGAATGCCATACAGCAATCAGCACTGTTGACTAATCAGAATTTGAGACACTAGAAGGTAATAAGGGTATTATAAAGAATGTCTTATTGAAGGAGCAGCTGTTTATGTGTAGCTCACTGTTTAAATGAGTTCCACTAGATTGCCATGGTGTGTTTTGATAAAAATGTTGTACTCAAAAATAAAAAATAAAAGGGAGGGGAAAAAGATGATATCGTATCAGGAACAGCAATCACAAAGGAGCAAATATCTGGATAATGTGAACACAAGCACATTTACAGAAGCAGTTTTCTAGGTACTGGAGACCTCTAGAAAATGGCACAATTCAGTGGCCCTGCAAGTTACAAAAGAATATTCATTACTTAGGCAAAGCCTAAATGTCATCTTTGTTAGCCTCCACCACTGAGTGTTGTTGCCATGGGCACAAGAGCTGAGGTGGTTGTGAAGGGTAATAGACAAAGAGGAAAAAACACGGGAAAGTATAACTGAAAACAACCACAGAGCCATTTCAAGACTGTTACATTTGCACCGGCAGCCAATAAACACGATAAATAAATCCAACCTCATTTACAAAACAAGCCAATATAATATCCTTCCACATCAGCATAATAATAAAATTGTGCTATGATCTCAACTAGGAAAATCCAATTAAATAATGTAAAAATACCAAAAATAGAAACAAAACGCCCAAGGACACCAGCGAAAGCAGACGACTCACCAGACTTCTCAGACAATAATCGTGTTGTTCAAATCTATTTGCCATAGGGCCGTTCAACAGTTTTTGTTTGCTTGTTTCTTTCCAGAAATCAACTTAAAGTTTTGGTTTTCAAAACATCTTTGAACTGCTGAGAGCAGGACAAGACTGTCTCAGAGTACTGGAAATTTATCAAAATCCATTATTTAAAATATTCTACTTTGGACAGCAAGGGCTTGGTAATATTTAAAAGCAGTCAGCAAGCAGTGGAAACTCTGGTATCTTTTGTAACAGTTCACATGTCAAACTGGCAAAGTGCCCACAGCGTACGGCAGAAAAATCTATTTAATGTCTGCCCCACAAGGCGACATGAGGCTTGATTGGCAGAAAGCAGAGAGTGGCTTTTGATCATGTGTCCTAACAAGCAGTTCCAGCTCCTGTCTCCTCGGCTGAGCGGCTCCACATTACCTATTCAAACAGAAGTGACAGGCCACTGCACTACTCTTTGGCTCTAGTCTCACGCAGTGGGAGCTATGCTGGAGACAGAGCCACTGATTAAATATATCACTTTTTCAAGACAAGCAGGTTGTCTGAATCAAAGTTGGACAGAATAGACTCAACATTATTAAAAGAGGATATAAAACCGGAGCTGAGTGATGTTAGGCCAGTTTGTACAGCCTCAGGGATTCACAGACTGACAAGGGGAATAAGGAACAGCAGAACTCATAAAGCAGGGTCAGAAATTAGCTGTGACACCTTGGCCATTTTCCCATCACTTCAGGGCCACTGTGCTTCGAGTCCTGTAGTCTCTTCTTGGCCTTTTTTTTTCATGATTTACTGGGCTCGGAGCGGGAGGGGGAGACATAAAAATCATTAACTACAGAAAGTTGCAATTTGCAGTTTGACAATAAAAAATAAAATATTAGCCACGCTTCACCACCTAATATACAGTCTTTGCTAATTAGATTGGGCCTTTTTCCTTCTATTCTCATCAGCCAAATTATTGTCATCAAATAATTTGTTGATACAGCACTAGCTGCTCTTGCTAAAAGGGATAACTGAAAGCTGGGGGAAATGACTGAATAGAGACGCTTATTATATTGCCATATTAGTTCATTAACAAATTGGTTTGATTTTTGAGGTTATGTGTCCGGTCGCTGTCTGTTGTGCTACGGGATACACAGATGCTGAAAGGCAGCAGACTCAATGTGTTGCTGACTCCTATCAGGCACAGATAGATACACCGAAACGTGGAGGAACCGATGCTCCAGCTACATGATTAATTGCTGGCATCACTGAAGATAAAACAAAACCCAGTAATAAAGCTGCATTTAAACAGCTAAAAATACAAATAGTCCACAGAGGAAACTGATGCAAAGGAAGCTTATTTCAATTAGTAATGCATGTGTATGCCACATCTATAAAATCACTCCGGGGCTATTCAGAGTTCTGTGAAAAATGTTAAAATCATGATACCAGATTTTTTTCAGAATTACTCCTGCAGTAATTCCACTGCAATTAATAGAGTCACCTCAGGAATGAACATGGTTCAATATTTATTTTTCACTATGACAAGATCTGACACTGTAAAGAACCTCTAACTAACATGCTAGTTTTTATTTCACTGTAACTATTTAAAAGCAACCTGCTTGTTATATATTTAAGGTACAGAGTGCTGTTTTAAACAGGAAAAATGCAGGTAAATTTGCAGGAAGGGTAGAAAGATCAGAGCCCTGCCTTCACGCATAACCCCTATCACACACAGCACAACTGCGAATGCAAGCAGAATTCAGTCCTGGAGTGTTGTTAGACTAACGAGAAATTCGCTCTCCAGTTTTTTGGTGCCACTGCAGGCTCTCCAGACTGGTGTGCTCAGAGTTCCTCCAGATGGATGAAAAAAGCCTGCTTGCTTCAACATTTTCAAACAAAAGACAGAAGAGCGTTCAATATGGGTGGTTGTTTTTTTTTTTTGTTGGTTTTTTTTTTTAGGTTCAGTGACGATCATGATTCACCATAGAAGGTGATGTCACATCAAGTTCTTTAAGAAACATGAGCAGGCAGCAGTGCATTATCGCTTCACATCAAAATATGGCAAATGGTTATGTAAAGCATTAAGTAAAACAGTTAATAAAAAGGAAGATGAAAATAAACAGGCATTCATAAATAGGGCACTTTGCCCAGGAACTCTGGGCACCTATGTAAGTTAAACTAAAAATATATTATGATTAATAAAAGAAAACAGCTATTAGACACATTCCAAAATGCTATGTTGTAGAACAAGATATTTTGGCACTGCTTTACTGACTGGCAGCCCATGCTAGTGTGGACTCAGGACAGAAACAGACTGTAATGGGTGCTGCCAATTGGGATAGAGCAGCGTGAACAGGAGCTACCTGCAGATGTTTACACAGAACTTGTCCTTATGACTGTATTTAATGAAGGCTGCTGCACTCCTCTTCATGAATCTCACAATCTGAACTCTAGCAACACGAGTAATTCTTTATGTTATTAAACCATAGCAAAGGAGGAAGATTCTGACACGTGTAATTATTAAGTCTTGCTTCATTTTGGAGATCAGTGTGCCAGTCTCTAAAGGAGGAAGATGCCTTAACGCAAGTGCTGCTCTGAAAGTAATGCCTCCTATTTCATTATGCTGGCCCATGACATCAGAGGTGGATGTCGGTGTTACAGCAGCAGAGGTTGAACCGTCCCAGCAGTATCCCATTACATTTTGTTGTCATCTGACAGAGGGCTGCAGAGGGGCAGTCTGACAAAATGGCATCTGACATGGAAGCGCAGATGAAACCAAGGTGTATCACTGAATTCCTCCAAGCAGAAAAAAAAAAAAAAAGGCACCTACTGACATTCGTTAATGCTTGCTGAATGTCTTTGGAGACCAACCATTTCAGCAGTGCCAGCAGTGACAGTGGGTCAACTCCGTGGGTGCAGCTTTTTACCAGCACAGCACGAAGGCTCTTGTTCATCACTGGTGAGAAAGCATCGCTAATGGTGGTGACTGCCTTGAAAAAACCTGTTCTGTAGTTGAGAATTTATCAGACAGTGTTACTGTGGTCTCTGTATCTATCGTAGTTTTCATGGAAGTAAATAGTAAGCACTAGTTTCAAAGCAACCTACATGTAAATGAAGATTAAAAGGATTCATCACAATCCAAAATACTTTTATGAACCATAAGAATCATGTCGTTCAGAACACAAAATTGCATTTTCTTCCTGGTTTGTACTTTGCACGTCCTGGGTATGTACTGGGAAGTGAAAGCACATATGCAGGGCTAGGATTTGAGTAACATGCATGTCACATATGAACACAGGGCTTGAGCAAATCACTTTGGAAGCTCAGGACAAAACTTTGTGGGCTTTAAAGGTGCAAGTCCTAAAGTACAGACTAGGCTTTAAGACAGACCATGTCTGAGAACCCACCTGAGTGCTGTGCCCAGCTCTGGGCTCCCCAGTACAAACAGCACAGTGGACTAGCAAAGGCAGCAAAGATGGCCAGGTGTCTGGATCATCCCTCATACAAGGAGAGACTGAGAGTGTTTAGACTAGAAAAGAGCTGGCTCCAGGCTATCTTATAACCTGAACTACCTGATGACAGGAGTAAAGAAGATGGGCTCACGCTCTCTTCAGTGGTACCCAGTGACAGGCCAAGAGACAACAGGAATAAATGAACATACGGGAAATTCCATTTAAACATAAGACAAAGTTTTCTTATTGCAAGGGTGACCAAACACTGAACAGGTTGCCAGAGAGGCTGTGGCATTTCCATCCTTGGACATACCTCCAAACTGCTGGGACCCAGACCTGAGCAACCTACTGTAGGTGACACTGTCCTGCACACAGCCTGGACCAAGGCAGTGGCCAGAGGTGCCAGTCTTCCTCAGCCACTCTGCACTCCTCCTTTTTTCTTTTTTTATTTTTCGTTTTTTTTTTATAGTCCAGATTCTTCCCATTAGAAAGTTCAGGGAAAATAAAAACAGCTGTAGGATACAGAAATGGTATAAAGTACTATTTGAAATCGAAAAAAATTGTGGTTATTTTTACCCTAATGCTGATTTGCACTTAATACACAAAAGTAACCGAGACACTGAATGGATTTAGTCTCCTTAACATAACATTTGTTTGTAATTAATTAGCACGGCTGAAGACTAATCTTAATAATTGTTTGTTGTTTCCAGTGGAGGCAGGTTTCCCTCGTGAAAGTGGCATCTTAGAGTTTCAGACTAAAACACCAGGCTGAGAGTAGCTGTGCTTCCCGTTAGGCAACTGAGACAGCCTGAGCACGGGGCTGCCTCATGCAGCCAGGCAGCGGATGCCTCTCTCGTGGCAGCCAAATAAAGTTGTCAAAATTATTTTTAAGTAATGATAAGGTATCTAAACCAAATACTATATAGGAGAATGAGAAATATATCAGCATTTAAAATGTATATGCTACCGAGCATTTTTACTGTCATTTCTTTAAGAAAAGCAGATCTAATTAGCTGTATCTCTAAAGTGCGTACCTAGCATTTTTATTATGTATTATAACATTTTGCTTAGAGTTGACATTTTTATTCTGACAAGCACTGTCTGGAGAGCTCTCAATAAATAATACATTTACAATTTTCAGTAAATAAGCACTGGACACAAATCGTTATCCTTACTTACAGCTGCCCCTCTCTAATAGTGCTTTTACAAGTAAGGTGACTATTCAGTCTAATGCAATACTCTCAGTGCTGGAAAGATATTTTCATTCATTACCCCAGTCACAAGCACTTAAAGCACTTTTAGGTCCTGTTGCTAAACAGCAGGAATGGCAAAGCAGATAAGACTAACAAAAACTAAAGTTCACCACCAAAGAAACCTGAGGTCATTCCCCCTTCAGAAATTAAAAATACAATGGCATACAAGATCAGTCACATTTGAGTCCTATCTTTCCCTCATTTTATTATGTTTACATTGGCAATGTAAAGAAGGGAATTATTGCCATCTAGTCCCTACTGCTAATCTGATGACTACAAAGAGCATTTCGATTCCTATTTTAAAGCACCATCTGATCATAACATTGTGTCACAGTGCATCAGAAACCAATGAAGTCTGAATTCATCTTCTGCCAAGATTGCACAACTGAAGCAACTTGCCATATTTTCACAGCTATTTACTCACTCATAATCTTCGCCACAGAGCCCAGTGTTATTTGTACCCATTCATACTAGACTTGCTTTTCTTGCTGCCCTAAGGAAAAAGCTGGCTTTTAGCTATGCTTCTTTACAATGCTTTCATGATTTTCATAACACACACACAAAAAAAAAAAAAAAAACAGTGTAAAGATAGCAGATCTTATACCACATGTCTTTAAAGGAGACAAGAATCAGATGAGTATACTGCAGAAAATGATATAAAATGGTAACAAGGAGAGAGTTTATCACATGGTAAAAAAGTACATTAAATTGTATCCAGGATTGAGATGTACTGTAGGATTAAAGAAAAGGATGAGATGAGTCCTGAAAGTAATCACATAGAAAAATACAGTCACTGGTGAGAAAGTGGCTGGAATGGTCAGTAGATGCTGGCATTGAGAAGATCCCAGTCTGTTTCAGTTTAATCTGTCCCCGTCTACAAGCCCAGCTTAGAGCTCAAGTTAAGAGACAGTGAGGAAAGGCTGGAAGCCCTTGTTCCAATGGAAAAGATTTTACTTATCTCAGATATTCAGAGTTGAATAAAGACATTTCCCCAGCGTAATGAGAATATCTTAAAATGGTGATACAAAACATCTACACAAAGATACTTCAAACAAAGACTTGCAGCTGGAAGGGATGTCCAATCATCAAAACTGAGAGCTGGGTTTCAGACTCTTCTGCATCAAGACTCTAACCGTGATCAACTGTGAATTAACAAAAGCAATATTTTTATAGAGGTGTGGAGGTACAATGCTTATACAAGAAAAAAGAATCTGCTTTAGGAAAGAGAAACTTCAAGAAGCTCAATAAAATGACATGGACCCTAAATATGAATACCATCTGCTGATAACCAAGGGGTAGTTTTGCCTGACAGGTCCACATGCAGCTATTGCCCTTCAACTTCTAGCAGATCCTGTTATGAAAAATGCTACCATTTCCCTCACCACATTTTTGTTGCTGACCTTGTATTTAGAACAAGAATTGAAGGGACATGAAAATTTTAATAGATTTCAGCAAAAAAGATGGTTTCCATAATCTACTGATCTACTCATATAGATCTCTTTCTTCACGGTACCTATGTAAAAGCCCACACTGTTTCCTTTCTGTGCCATAAATAAATTTTGTGAACAAAGAAAACCAACAGGAAATTTTCAGATGTAGCATGAGACATGCAGAAAAATGGAGAAGAATACTATATTATGTAGTGTAGACAACCAGATAATAAATGTGAAGAGAAGGTGGAAGGACAACATTTGCCAATTTGTTTAATAAAAATTGTGAGATGGAGTTTAGCAATGACGAAGTACTCTGAAAGACTTAAGGAATGTAAGACAGAAAATAATAACAAAGAAGTAAATTCTCATATAATTGGAAGGATAAACAAAATTATTAGAGAAATTATTAACGACTAGATACTGTGCTGTTAAACAAGATTGATCTGTGTTTTGGAAAAAAAATAATGACCTAAACATATGTTAGGTTATAAACGTCATTAAAACAAGTTCCTTGAAGTTATTTCTGCTTCAAAGAAGAATGATTTTTTTGACTGAATATGCAAGTAACTCAGAAAGAAATTAGGCTGCGTCTTCTTTTAGTTACCAGGAAACTAACCTTAGAAACCACTGTATTTGCATTAATGTTCCTAAATTACTTTAACCTATTAAGACATAGAAATTAGCAGTACATTTCAGTAAAAGAACTACCACAAAATTTTAAATCCATAAAGCTTCCCTAAATATTACATGAACAAAGGAATATATTTTTTCTAAAACAGAACCATATATTGCATGAAAAAGAAGTGACAAGTGTGATTTTACAAACATCACTGAATGAAAAAAAGAGAGAGAGAGAGAGAGTTGCATATAATTATATGGAAAAGAGGTAAGCAAAAGCAGCCATTTAGGAAAATGTGCCACATCTCTCTCCTCTAACTTGATCTGAGTCATCTATTCATTGTGTGGACTTCTGGGCAGTGATTCTTTGGAAGCTGGTTGGGAGTTTAGCAGAATTCCTGGATCTCAGTCAGGACCTGAATGTTACCATACGCAGCTTCTGACCAAAAAAAAATCAAATAAGTGGCCTTCAAAACACTGACTATTTCCCTAGCCACTTGCAAATTTGCTACCCAGATAAGATTTTTAAGAATTAAAGAAGAAAAGAAAGCACAATGAGCCTGGTACCTAGAAGAGATGGAAAGGTTTTTCAAAAGAGATGAAAGGAATACGAAGAAGGTGTGTTTTCTCACATGTAAAGGATTTGTTTCTAGGTGAAAGGAACATCAGTTATCATTTTGGTATTTCATGGCTATCACAAAAAAGTAGAACAATACTACTACTTTTTCTTTCTTTCTTTCTTTCTTTTTTTTTTAAGAATATTAACATTGATTTAAACAATTAATTCAGGTAATCCTAACACAAAATCCCAGAAACATCTTTAAAGCCTTGAAAGAGAAAAAGAAAATGCTAGCAAGCATCAAGAAAAATGGAGCACAAAGAATGGGACAATTAGGGATTATGACTTCTTCAGTGGAAACTGTGTGTGTAGAAAACAGTACAAGACACACAACTTAAATCTCAACAACACTTCTGAAAGGCATTTAAGATGGCCAGTAACTCGCTCCTAGCCCTGATCCATAGAACAGAACTCCTGAGGCATAATGTCCACATAAGTTACGTTTAAAAGTCTAGAGAAAAAAAAAAAAAAAGAGAGAGAGAGAGAAGAAAAAAGAAAAAAAAAAGTGTACATGCTTGAATTCAGTTTGTGCACAGCTGAAGGAGGCTTAAAACAAACAAAAAAACACACAAACAAAAAACCTACAAAACTGAAACTCTCCATTCTTATACTATGATGTAGCACACAGGTTCTGTTAATAAATAAATAAGCAAATAAATAAAGCAGTATGTGAAAGTTAATTTTATTTCTCAATGGAGGAATGTGTATATATTTGTGTGAGCAATACTTAAGTATACTGTCCTTACTGGTACAAAATAAAGATTTTTTCTTTGGGAAGCGTAAATCTAGTTTATGTCAATATAAAAGTAAGCTTTTGATTACAAGCTAATGAAGATCAAAGTAGAAAACAACAAACCATGCAAAACCAGCAAGTCCTCAAAAGGACTAAAAAGCCACTGCTACAGAGTAGTGTTATATGGTTTTCCCTATTGCATATAAAATTAATAAAACATATGAATCTTTAATTTTTATTTTAGTCACCTTCAGATGTATTATATATCTCAACGAGTTACATATATCCATCCATTGAGAGACAGTACAAACAGGTGCACATGACACAGAATAGATGGGAATTTATGAATATACTGCTCTTTATATAGATGTTCATTATTCCAACATGCATACGTAAATATCTTTGATCTCTGGATCTTCAGCTATGGTCTTCAAGGAGGAAACAAGAATGGGAAGCAGTTTATAAAAAGCTTGTGCCAGAATTCTGAGCTGAGCTGGGTTGAAAAATGATACTGTATACATTGCAGAGAATCAAGGTCAAAAGTGAATTAGGAATCCAGGCCCTGAGTAATGAGGGCTTAGCACTTAGCAGAAATGACATGCCCAGTTTCCAGCCCAGAAGTGCCAGCTGACCTGCCAACCTAGCATTCCAGATCCGAAAGGGGGAAATCTGCTCTCCTAGCTACAGACAAGATGTGTACTACTAATTATTGCTCATAGAGACTTATGTTGAAGTACAGTAGGATAGCTGTCTGGAAGTCAATTCTTAGCCTGAGTCCAGGCAAACTAGGCAATGTTAATCTGTCTCACAAAATTAATATAAGCAAGATTCTGAAAGAAAGGTATAGGAAGGGAGAGCAGTGGTCTGACCATGCTATCTAATACATACTCTTCATTTGAGCTGTAAAGAGATTTAATACTTAATTTTACTGGAGAACACTTCCAAGGAAAAAAGGCCAGTAAATCAGTCCTTCTGTTTACCTAAGAACTATTGAGATGTATATACTGAAGTTATCCCATAGGTTCTAGAGTCTGGTGTTGCTGATTAAATTAAATACCTGCTTATTTCTGACCTCTCCTATTGTATGAGAACATATCAGAAAAGTCTTTACATACTCAAATTAAATATTTGTAGCATTCTGGGTTTTGTTTGTTTGTTTTTATAGTTACTATTTTCTTATCAACTTTCAAATTTCCAATTAATTACGAATTAGGAAAGGGGACTGCACTAGACCATAAAAATATCGTTTATCCTGTGACGTAGTTGGTTTCTGTTCAAGCTCCAACAAATGCTAAAAATTGACCTAAGGTATACGCAGTCCGTGTGAGATGCTCATGTTCACATTATTACCCACAAGACATGACACTGGCTGAAGCACTATTATTAAAGAGAGATTAAAACAGCTGTACATTATGCTGAAGCACTCACTCTTTCCTTTACAAACAGACGGTCCTGGATTATAAGCAGCACTTGACCATTTAAATCACTACAACAACCAGATTTAACCAGCTGGGCCATATTCTCTTAGGCAATGCCTGCTGACCTCCTCAGTCACAGCTGCTCAGATAAAATTCTCATTAGACAACTTATTTTCAGAAGCTAAAGGACTCTGATTAAATATATCTGTTTAGACAGGATAAAGTCTTTCAGTATGTATTTCTTTTTCCAACTTTATGAGGTAGAACAGAGAGCGTAAGAGATCCTTACTATCTAAAGGTGTACCACAAAATGTTTGTTTCACTAGCAATTCATGATATTCAGATCTTACAGATGGACTAGAAACTTCCATAATTATAATTGAAAGAGACTTGCTGCTGTGCTCATGTAGGGGTTAGAGCAGATGACTAGAATTCTTGACTTCTTATTCCACTTCAAACTGTACAATTAACTTGACATACAACCTCATGTTTGCTCATTTCCCACAGCTACAATGTTCATGGAGCTCCTCCCTACAAAATGCTAACACAAGCTATCCTTTTATTCAAAGGAATGATGCACGATTTCAAGTCCTACAAAACTAACACAGAAGTATACAGCAGGAATAGATATTTGTTCCCCATAACATTGATTGAATCAATTGTATACTGTTATCTCTAAAAATCTCTGCTTGCTCTAAAAGTCAACAGGTGTTTTTTAATTTTGGTAAGCAATTTTGTGACAGATCAAGACTCCTCAACAGCACTGGCTGCATACCATTCCATTTTAAATGATAGGTGTCATAGATCATCATCATATTATATATGCGTGATAAGGCAGTGTAGTTTAAAACAGATTGTTAGATGGCAAAACATATTTGTAAGTTCAGACCTCATTCCTCCAACCCAAGGCAGAATCAAGTGCAGTACCCACAGTTATAACAAAGATCAGAATCTTAAAAGAGTAATTATTTTTAAAACTTTATTTCGTTCAAATCAAATAAATATGGAGAGCTTGCTTCATTTTAGTTCAGAAATACTTCTGAATACTAAAATAGTTACAAATAAGAATTCTGATATTTCTAGTAAGCACAAAACTTTAAAACCATTTTACCTACGTGTAAAATTCTGAAGAAATTCCAATCTTTCTATTATTTATTTTTTCATATTGGCTTATATGGTACCAGTCGGATGTTCAATAATTTTCTGTAAAATGGATGCTTGTCTATTTTTTTCGACAGAGCATGCCAGATGCATTGAAAAGAACTTAACATGGAGATCTTTGAACTTACAGGGAGACTTTACAATAGTTTTCCAGCACACTGTGCTCCAAAAAAGGCAAGATTGTTTCACAGATCACGAATGACCTTTTTCACAGCTGGTGAGAATATTCAGTTCAAGAGGCTCAGACTTGGTGAGGGGGATCTCTTTGCTGTGTATCTACCAATCTTAAATCAGCTAGTGTATACCAATACCGAGGAAGCACAGAAAGCTCTCAAGAATTCACACAAAAATAAGCTATAAAATGCTTGAGTCCTTAAGATAAGATTTTAAACTGTTTAAACCCTCTGATGTACATTTTTATTAGCACACCATTCAGTATACTCCTGGAGAAGTCTTAGCTGTGGTGTCACTACAATCAACAGCAACTTGTATATACCCGCAGCAAAGTATGAGCCAAGACCTTTGATTAGCATGGAGTGTTGAACGACTGTTACTGACTGTAAAAAACAACTTTGCCAAACTAACATTTAAAATAGTTTTCCTAGTCTAACCACCAAATCTAAGAAAGCAATTTTTAAAAGAGTGATCTTTACAGCTGAAAACAGACAGATGGTAGTAAAGAATCTGGGACATTCTCTCTTTAGAGATGTTTCACCAGCTTCAGAAAGGACACCTATAGAACACATTTATCTGTGTGCTGGCATTTAACAATTGTGCCAAGAAATTTGAAAGCCTACTTCCATCTCTACATGATTTTATTCCATATTTATACTTATTATTGTTTCAGTATCAATTTTAATTGAAATCCACTTTACTAAATGGAGCCAAGGGATCCTAACATACACAGTTTGCAGACTGTGACCACATCATGAAACTCAGGAGCAAAAATCATGTTAAACTCATTCATATTTCGAAGAAAAACAGAGATCACAAAGTTCTACTACCCTGGGATCTATTGCGCTACAGATATTCCTCCTGGGTTATTTTTCATGCCACAGAACAACACTGGCAAAAGAATAGAATCCACACACATATTCCCATGTTTCTGTATCTGTTTCAAAGCCTTCTGCTCCCACACCTTCCCTGGTTCAAATTTGTGTATGAGCTTGCAGGCCATAAGATGCTGTTACAGAAGTAAACAAGACTTCATTCTACTTGACATTGTGAAAGAATTTCTTGTTTGACCCTGACCTTGTGCACGTATATACTGATAAACTCATTCTCCACTTCGGTTTAGTAACTATCGAAGAAGAAAGCCCTAGCATAGCCAATGAAAATATCTGAATAAGGACTGAATATATAAACTGCCTTGCAGCTCCAAGATTTGTCCTCATTTTTATCTCTCTTTTAACACATGTAACAATATCTGAGCAGACTGTTAAAAAAAAAAAAAAGATTTCTTCAGCTGCATATCTAGATATATAGGTCAGAACTAGAACACTTAAAGCTGTTTCCCATTCTACTAGCCACAGATACTGGGTCATTAAGGCGATGAAAGATGAGTATTTCTAAAGCAAAACAAAATAGCTTATGTTTTATTCATTCCTATTGTTTAAAATAAACATTTGTCTTTTAAAAGAAAAAGAACAAATTCCACTGAAGAACATCCCTCACGACTCTACAAGCAGTTAAAAATTCATCATAACCTCTCGAGTAAGAATGAGTTTTCAACTAAACCAACATTCTTGCTTTTACTCACAGACAACCAACACAATTTAGAAAGTTTTATAAAACAGACGTATTTGTCTTAAATCCCTAATGGATCTCAAACTACCATTGCCATGGTAACCTGTGAATAACTTTATCCTAGCCTTTGCCAATTATGCAATTTTCTGGCTCTTGATACCCAACACATTCCTTATACCATAAAATCTGTAGGGGGTGGGAAAACCATATCAGTCATATTCAGCACATACCTTCTTGCTCAGTCCTGGTCATTTCTTCTAGTTTCTTCTGCTTCAGTGTGTCCACCACATCTGCAAGGCTTCCTTTGCGGCGTTCTGGCGTTCCAAAATTAACACTGGTCATTAGCTCACTCCGGTCACGACTTCCTTCGTCAGGCTTGTGTGGTGAGGTAGAGGTATTTCGGAAGGAATATAGGGAACATAACTTATTACTCTCCGATTCCTGCAAAGAAACAAGGCAATGTGAAAATGTGGGCTATTCTCTTAACATCAGAAGGATCAGATACAGGTCACAATTGAAAGCATTAGATAATTAGTCTGTCATTCTAAGGAGCCAATATATATCTTCTGTTTTCTAGAATGTGTATTATTACTTGAAATTCTCAGTTTCAGTGCTTCACAGGGACTCTTTTTTATTTAAGGCCAGTCCTCTCCAGGGTTCTTACTATTGTATTTCATGCCTGAGATACACCTCATCAAGGATTGCGCTTGTCAGAAACAAGCCACTTCAACATTAATTTGATGAATGCGTTAAGCATTTGCAGATTTCTTAAGTGACTTAAGTAAAGGCATTACAGGTAGCACTGAGAGAGAAAATACAGGCAAGGACAAATAATTCCTGGATAGATCTTAGGCTAATGGAAAACAACATAACTTTAAAATTTGAAAAGTTAGGCCAATAATGACTGAGAAACAAGGAAAAACATTTGAACACACTTCACAGTTAAACAAAGCTTATTATCCATCCATGCTCATTTACTGCTCCTCAGATTATACACTTTTCTTAGAGAATGAAGGTTATATTGCTTCTCAAATACAAAAGCAGATGTTACTTTTTAGACTAATATTGACAAGAATGAGGAAACAGATGAGTTTACATCAGAACAAGTAATGTGTGCCGAAATACATGTATTAGGACTACACATATGAGAAAATGTATTTTGTAGTCAAAATAGAAGTTATATAATATAACAAAAAGTGAAGAAAAAAAGTTCATCCCCTTTGCCAAGAGATAACACCAATAGATAGCATCAAAAAGCAACCAACAATGTCCAAATTTCCTTTGTTTTGCAGTATCACCCAACAGTTGAGCCCCACAGAAAATTTTCTGTCTCAGAGTTCTCATCCTCACAACCACAGATATTTGCTGAATTTAGCTAAAAAAGAACAAATTCTTCTGTTTACCCATAAAAAAAACAACAACAGGAATTTCTTATACTCTTCTCTTTCCAAAATTATTCTAATTACTTTAATTATAATTTTTAATGATATCAAACCTGAAATGCTTAAAAATTGGGGTGAAAAAAATCAAGCTTTTTTGTTCACTAAAAGCCTAGTAATGACAGCAGATATATTCAATGCCATAAAACATATTTTCTTCTAAATAAAGACAGAATAAGAGCAGCATTATATTTAAGAATTAAGTGAGAAATTAATAGTTTTATCAAAAAGCATTCTACCCACAGGGCATGATAATATTCCTAGTAATATGAGCTGAGAATTACCCATTTACAGTGCTGAAGAAACACATGTTGGGAAAAGTTTCAGGTGAAACAAGGTCTCAAGAAAGATGGATTACAAAGCATTAACCACTGGCAACAATGTCATACATAAATTTTTGCTTCAGTCATGAAGTGAAGGAATTATGAATTGCTTGTGCAGTATAGCAGAAAGCGCTCACTAACCATGAGCAAGTGTGGTAACTAAGGGCTGTGAACTGCACAGAAGGCAGTGGCAACAAATGCTGCCACTGCATCAAGCACAGCAATATGTGATCAGCACAGTACTATTGCTGCCACTGTTGAAGAAGCTAGCATTTGCTACTGAAGCTGAAAATGCATTTATTCACTAAGATGATGCTGTAGCATCTAAGAAGCAACAGCACCCCTGTCAACATAGTAGTACAAGAGGAAATTACATAAGCCCAGACAGAGAGGTGATACATAACAAAATCTTTAACTTCATTATTTCAGTAGTTAAACACCGAACAATTTTTCATCCCAGCCACACATACTCAATAAAGTCTCAGATATCACATAGAAAAATGATAGCTCAGAGGGACTTGGTACAATGCTGAATTATTATTTTTTTTAGAAAAGGAAGATTTTCTTAATTTTGATATATTCTGGAAACTGCCTTGCACTTTTCTTAAAACTTGTTAGAAATCATAACAAAGATGACAAAACATCTTCTAATATTTTTCTAATTTAACACATGAATTTTCCATAATACATTTCCTTAACGAAGAACAGTATGTCACGTGCCACCTTTGAAGACCACAACATAAGAGCATCTTAAATAATTTGGAAGGACTTTGTTCTCAAGAAACCAACATCCTCTTATGGTACAAGAAGCATACCCACTAGGCTCACTTCTCAGCAAGGAACATTAAATCTATTGTTTTAGTCAAAAACAAAGAAGACAAGGTTCATCTGTGGAGCAAATAGAAATGACTGAATGTTATTCCTCCTCATAACCTACCCTCTCAACTAAATTTGAGGTGACTCAACTAAATTTGAGTAGCAGTTGTTACTGTAATATTCTACCTGCTCAAAACTAAATAAAGGCTACGGCAAAGTCATGAAGGGTTTTAATTTTGTTAGTGGATCATACAATCTTTCACGGAGAAATTCACATTATCTCTGTGTTTCAGCATCCACCACATGACCCAAAGTGCAACTATTCCATACATCAGATGCAGGCCCTATCATCACAAATTTGTCTGTGTGGACATTCAAAAGGAGTATGTAGATAACTTCCTATCCTAACAGGAAATATATCTTTATGGACCAGATATCCTCAGTAGACTGTGTCTGTTGTCTTCTCTACGAGCTGGTTGTTGCTTCCCTTGCATTAACACATAAGATACTCTCACTAGAAGATGTGGAGTCCAGAACTGAAAAGAACCAGTGTTTCTTACCATAGAATAAGAAAATAAAAAATCATGGTTAGGAAAGGAAGCATCCACCTGTTATAAATGTCTACTTAATGTACCTGGACACAGTCTGGTTCTCTAATTCATCTAACAGCTATATAACACTCTAGGCAACTGACAATTTCCTGTATTCTCAGGTTTAAAATCCATATATTCCTATAAAGCATTTTTTTAAGTCTAAAATCAAAATAATATCTTCAACTCAAGGCAGTCCCCTCAAAAGATTCATTCCATTTAAGAAGTTCTATTCTTTACTGATTTTGTCGATTACAATGTTAGGAGGGGAAAACAGCAAAATAGTAAATAGTCAACATAATGCCTACGGACAAAATATTCACCAAACAGCCTTTTTCACTCAACATTGGAGAAATTCAGTCACAGAAACCCCTACTCATTTTTATTCTTGAATACATCAGTACTCAAATTACTCAGACTCCAGGCAAAAAAAGAAAGAAAAAAAGAAACAAACCAGAATATTGACATGTTAAATTGCAATATCAAAATAGAAGAAATTTAAGAAAAAGCTATGCCTGTAAAACTTAGAATTTGGTCCTTTTGAACAAAGTGCCATTTTTTGGTAAAAGCATAACTTCCTACATATAATGTAGCAAAATGGGTACTTCTCAATTTGATCCAAAATGACATCTAGTGCAGGATACTCAGCATCCCACACTTTACTAATAAAACCATTCCTCTACTCACACACTCTTACTGGATAATTGCAGAACAGCTTATGCCCATACCAGTACTGCAAAGGTTTTTATTTGCCTACCGCAGTGGTGACATTTCAAGACTACCCACCATTAATAACTGAAACAAATGAAATAAAATTTGGAAATGGGTTATGATACAAAATTAGAGATTAATCTGACTGGTTAAGGAACAAAATGTATGATTTTATATCTTTAGCCTTCTTCTTTGCTGTTCTGAGCCATATTTAGATATGTTTCAAGTTACAAAGGTATTTCCCTCCAAAGATTACTGAAATTGAAAATCTTCTTGTCCAGCAGCTGAAGCCAGATACTCAGCCTGGACCACTATTCCAGCTGCTTACTATCCAGAAGGAACAAAACTGAATCTATTTTTGAAATGTGGGCATTTACTATCAAGGTAAAGGACATTCTTCCTGTATGCATTTCCTTGCCAGCCCATTAGCACAGTCGAAATTTTATTGCAGATCACTCAGCACACTGTGCTTTGTGTGTTTTGACAAAATGCCCTTATTACAACAAATTAAATACCTATTTATAGGCATTAAAATTTAAGAAAATGGGTGAAAAAAATCTAAAAGAAAAACATCAAAAAAATCAGATCTGTATTGCATGGCTACTACAATACCATGAACAGTTCACACAGGGATATGCAGCCAATGCAAGAAATCACGCTTTCTCTTAATTCTAAGACCCCCACTAACCACCTAGTCATATTTAAATGAGAAAACATTAGTATTTCCAATGCGATATGGTAGAAGATTTCCATTCATCCTTGGCCTTTTTATTAGTGGCAGCATTCTTTTTTAACCAAGCACAGTGTTGCTTTGAACATGGGTATTTCAATATGAGTGGCCTTATCAGTTTTCCAGGGTATGTGGGGCAGACTACAAGAGGCCAATTGGCCATTCCCTTCAGCATTTCTGTGAATGACTTAAGTACAGTTTTGCTAATGGCAGAAACAATTCTGAATAATTACAAACAACAACCAAATAAACTTGGGGACCCTCCCTATCCAAATGTATGTTATTTTTTCTGTTATAGTTACATTAAGATAACATATATAAATATTTTGACACATCCCTTGCTCTGACTCAATGATTTTTTAACATGAACATTCACTAAGTTTCAAATGTTACACTGGTAAGATTCATTAAAAAGAGAGCTGTTTAGTTTCTCTGCAAAAGAAAGAAAATGTTATGGGTTGTTTTTTTTTTTTTTTTGTTTGTTTGTTTGTTTTATTTCTGTTAAAAGGAGATTGAACAAATAATCACTATTTTTACACTAACAATAAGTTATATTTTTTGTGTACTTAGATTTTAACAGCTCAAGTAGCTCCATTTTCCCCTAGTGGGTCCACTAGCTTTATCAGTGCAAATGAGGGTGTCCTGCTGTAACCCCTATAAACAAGGGTATTAAAAGTTGACCTTATATTTTGCATACCAGGAAGCTAATGTTTATAGCAATATCTGCACACTAAACCATGACCCAACCTGTGACAACTTTTTTCAAGCCTTTTCACTTGCAAAATAGAGCAAACACATAAAATAACAGTTCCATAGGTGTCAGATTGTAGGCTAGAGCATGAATAAATATTCTTTCTTCTTCCCCCAAAATGCCCTAAGCACAAATGAACCCTACATTTAAGGGCTGAGAAGAGGCACTCTGCAGTCGAGCGTGGGACAGGTCTCTCTTTGGAAGGGTTAAGCACAGATCAACAGTCTGCTGAACAGAATCAACCCTCTGTTGGGAGCCTTAGATGCAGGAGTACATGAGGCTGGGGATTTTAATCATGAGACACCACTGACTCTTTTCAGCGTCACTCTGGGTAGGCAGCATAGCTTCTGCCTCAGAGCTGCTCGCTGAAATTGAAAAAAGAGGAAAACTTGGGAACTGAAACTGCAGGCTGTACAAAGGCAGGGTCACTGTGTTAGTCAGCAAAGTGTTAGTCAGCAAAGTAAGAAAAACCGCCGTCAAACTTTGATTGAAAGCTGACAACTGTAATCCTACTTAATAGCCAGAGAGAAAGCTGTTTCTGTAAGAGTTCGACTGAATTTGCAGGATGAATGGCCAAGAAGCAGCAGAAAGCAAATTTTACTAACATAAAATGTGTTAGTTGAATTGCTTATTTCCATGTGGATGAGGCTTTTCTGTTATAAAGGGATATTTATCTGTCTCTGTATTGAATGGGACACATGTAAACACCCCAGGAAAGTTGGATATCCAGAGTGGTTTTTATTCCAAGTACTAGAGGCATGCTGGCACTTGGAACTAGTCTGGAGTTAACATATAATGAAAGCAAATGTTTACAAAATCATTTCCAATCACTACATTAAAAAAGGTTTCCCATTTTGAGGAATTTAATTAAATAGAATTAAGAGAAATTAAAAATCTAAGTGATAATTTCCAATTCACAACTGCTTTTAAAAAATAGGAGTTTTATTAAGGAAGATTTATTTAAATCCAAGGCTTGAGAATGACTGCTATGAGCTACTGAGAGAATATGATTTGTAAAGTCTCAGCAAATTATGCTAGTGGGAGGGTAAATGGCAAGTAATGGAATAAAACCTCAAGTCTTTAACTCAGCATTTACTCTGATATAACTTACACTGATTTCACTGCCAGAATATAGGCTGAATACAGTCTTTTAAACAGCTTGCATTTCACCTTTTACACTTATCTAAAACTCCTTAAGAACTAATACAACACCAAGCATTAGCTCTAGCCCAAGTAAGGATGTGCTGAAGAATTAAAAAAAGAAAAAAAGAAAAAACTTACTTAGGTAAAAGGTTTAAAAATGGGATGACAAGAAAATCAGGCATACGCAATATGAACATGACCTTATGAACAGGTCAAGGCAAGACTAGATACCTTTTTTGGAATAGGCACAAATTCTTTGTATGATGTATAATGCAGCCACTTAATCACTGCAATCCCTTCAAACTCAGCTGCTGGTGCATCTGGAGAATCCACACACCAAGTTTTTGGTAGAGAGATTTCTGAAAAGAAGGTTACAATTTAAAAACCTTCTCTTTACAAATAAGAACAACTATGAAAAACTTTGAGAGACATTTTGCTCCCATTCCAGAACAGAAAATCACCTCAAAATTATTTGATAAATAAATTGATCAGTCATTTTTATACAGCATACAATTTGCTATTAAGTTATATGCATAAACTCGTTTGCTTTCATAAGAGTTAAATGCTGAGTATTTTGCTAATCATCCAAATACCATATGCTTTAGCTCCCTGTGTTTAGGCTGGGCAATAAAACATAACAATATTGAGACTTTGTGCCCTGGATTTTGGTTAAATGCTCATATTAAGTAAAATGTAATGGAAGAAGCATTTGTAGAATAAGTATTTAGATTTATATTCTCATCTAAATTGAAACTAAAGATGCATTGTGATCAGTCCCAGCTGATTAGCACTGTTTACCTTTTCAGTAAATAAAGACACATACTTTATGATGTATGTTGCCAGAAGCTGCCAAATCAAACAAGGACTGTGTGGCTTGGATATTCCAGACCACTTTGTATATATCCAACTTCCTCCTATTAGGTCTTCATAGCTGTCCAACTTACAGCTAGATCTATTAGAAATATCAGAATAAAATTTGTATTTATGTTTTTAGCAATATCAAATGCACATGGAAATCCTTCTCTGTATATAGTTACATGACATCTATTACATGTTTTATGTTTCCCTGTTAGCATTTGCAGAGGAATGCATGCAGGAAACCAGCCTGCTGCAAAGAGTACTTGTATTTCTTTAAGGTAAACACTGATGAAACATTTGGAAGATTGAAATAAAAACAAGACATTTATGAGACATAAAGGTATCACATAAAACTGTTGTGAATTAGAATAACATTGGCTGAACCCCAGAACAGATAATCCTTATAAACATGCAGGAATGTTGTAAACTGTATATGAATGTCAGTGATACACTACATTAGGAGATTCATATTACACATGGTGCTCTGTAAGTCTCGGTCACTGGATTTTTCATGGCCTCAAAGATTAAAATAAATATAAGTAGTATCTTTCCTTCCTCCATTAAGACATGTTATGTACACAGTTTTATTATGCTGGACAGAGATACCAAAGTCTGTTTTTTCTTGAGCTGTCAAAGTACAAAAGAAATGTAAAAAGTCTTTGCACAGATGTAGTAAAGTGTTGGATTTTATCTTTTGGCAGGTGCTCAATATGCAGCCCACATAATCACATGTTAATGACTGGAGTATGTTAATCAGCATGCATACCTGATTCCTTCTTGCCCAAGGAAAAAAATTTAACAATTTAGAGCATGTTAATGCTCCTACTTTTGGAAAAAAAAAAAAAAGAATTGTGTCAATATACAGAACTGATTTTAAAACTTCCCAGAATTTGCTTTATAAAAAAAAAAATATGGAAATTTTAAAATAAGGGAAAGGAATAAAACGTCTACAGGTTTAGAGACAAACATATGCTACAAGGCTTTTGTGAAGAGTTCAGGTGATGAGCAATTCTATTCAAACACAATTCATCCCAGAACACTGAACATCTGTAAACAAAACTAAACTACTCAGTGTCAAAATAAAAATAACAAAAGGTATAACAAATGCAAAAATGAAAAATTACTTGATTCTTCCTAAAGTAAATATACCACATTATGCACTATACCCTGCATAGGGCATAGGCAACTGTTTTATTGTTTTAATTTGAAATGTAAACATTTTTATGCTCAAGCTACTAAAACTGAGTGCTTGATCTTTCCAACCTTTACATGTACTTAACATGACAGTTGTTGGTAGTCCTAATAAAGCCAAGCCAAGCACCTATTTGAATGCTTTTTGAATCAAAACACTATTTAAAACACTATGCGATTGCATGCAAAATAATTTATCTTTCTAGTTAGATAAAAATTTCAATGTGCTACCTGACATCCAGAAATAATATCACGAGCTCTACAGAATTGCTTTCAATCATCACAAAACTCAAATTTGTACAAGCAAGTAACAGCTGCATGAGCAATTTAGCAGATACGGAATTGCTAGAGTTTAGGGCATTTATATTTGATGCATTTTATATGCTCATATCCCGTCAAAAATGAATTAAAAATAAAAGTTCAAAACATGTAATTGTACCTATAACTTGTAAGAATTTAAAGCCATGAATTTATATAACAACAAATTCACAGCATTTAGCACATGTAAACATTTTTCAATGATTTTCCCTAGAAACGTGAGTTTATTTTCCACAAAAGGAAGGACTTTCATCAAGGGAAGTTAACAGCACAGATGCATATGAGAGCGCGTGACAGAACAATGCCTGTTGTATAGCAGACGCTACGCACCTCCTGAATACCACCCATTTTTGTCTTTCTGATACCAGGAGTTTTGCTAGAGCTATACAAAATTAAATTTGATACTTGGTGATTTAAAGTGATTTAAAAGTAACAAATACAGATACAAATCTCTTTTCCTCCTGCATATGCAAATCTGCCATCAGTACTGTTGAAACGGATGTGCTGAGACAGTGGAAAGGTAACATGCTTTTCACTTTTTGGCAAGAAGTCAACAGAAGACAGAGACTTGACATAATTATGAAATGTATGTCAATGTTCCCATCTGACATAAAACCCAATTACAGAAATTTCATTTCTAAACCCAAAGGGTCTTTGAACAATGTTAAAAATATATGTGGGGAAACGTAGTATATATTTGATGATAATGAACTTACATCAGTATATTTGTGTGTTATCCCTCAGTCACAGGGAAATAACACACATTCTTTAGACTTTGCTTGCAGCTGTGGTTCTTCCCAACAGCCTCTTGCCATAATACTTCATGTAATGGTAAATGAAGAAGCTGTGGATGCCCCCATTCTGTGCATGTACACACTGTCTATATATTGCCTGTGGTGGTGGGTAGGAGAGGAATACCAGTGAGAAAAGGGCTCCCACTGTTCTTGTGTTCCACATACAGTGATTCTTCTAGTGCCTGTAAGACCTTCAGAAATCCTGCCTTTTACCAGACTGTCATAATGGGATTAGGGTTGGGAACACAATTTGCTTCTCTCTTCTTTTCAAAGTTCCAGAAGAAAAAAAAAAAAAAATTTTTAAATCTGCAATTTGCAGAAAGATTCTGGCTTTCAACCCAGGATATTCTATGACTCTGTGATTTCACAATGTTAAAGCTGCTTAAATGTATTGTTCATAAGAAGGACCACGTCTAGCCTTTACAGCTATGGCAACACACCAGCCCATCTCTCTTTTCTTTAAGTGGATCACACCACTTGTCCATCTGATTTTGTAGCTTATTGTTGGCACTGCTTTCTCCTGATAGTTTAAGGCAATAATAAAAAAAATCTTTATCATTTACCTCACAATCTGTTTAAGGCTCTGTATGAAGATAAAGAGCATCACTTGTTCTCCAATGAATAAAGCACAAATTACGATTCTCCATTTCTTTACATAGCTACCATTAACATAATACTGGCATATAATAATCCAATTACTATTAAATTTAGCATAAGTTAGTTCTGTTGGCTTTTCATTCTCATCGTCTCTCAGTCTGTTGCCCCAAGAGAGCCAGCTTTTGGATGCAACTTAGAAAATTTCCTGTCTGTTACTCAGTGTCCATGGGACAAGGCAGAAGAGTTGCTTCCTTGTTATCTTAGTAATGCTTTGACCCCCTCCCTACAGTTCACTGCAGCAAAAAAAAAAATGTCCTCAGCCTAAAGTAGCATTTATTTGCTAGCTGAACTACAGGCAACAATAAATACTCACATGTCCAGGTATTTTCGTATTCAGTTATAGTTAGAAATATACATATAAATCCTTTCAGCTCAGAAATAAGAAATTACAGGCCCAAATCTTTCAGTTGTTTTATTTTCTCCCCACTATAACATCAAATTGGCTGGTGATATGATACTCGCAGTGTAAGTCATTACAGGTCTGACGTTACAGTTGTTACACATTGCTGAATCTGTCAAATGAAAAGGGAGCACAAAGGGAATTTCCAAATGCAGCTGCTATTTCCCATTTGTTAAATCCTTTTATTACACCATATAAGTACACAGCTGGGAAATACTACAGAGTGGGAGTTAAAACAAAATATTTTGGCTTCCAGACATTCAGAATACACAAAGGACTCAGTGGAAAGCAATGCCTGATATCAAAAGGGAGTGAAAGTTTGAAAACACTTCTAGCCAGTGTGGGGTTTTTTTTTTATGATAATACACAATGCAGTTTAAAGGTATCTGTTATTACAGAAAGCGCTGCATACCGTAAGTGATGAGAAAAAACTCGGTGCTATTTTTCAGCTGAATTGCCCTGCTACAGTATCTTTTTTCACCTAGCTTCTGTACAGCCCTCCTAGCATGTGTGCTCTCACAAATTCCAGTGACGTCCTTAGTAGTTTTTAGGGCACAAAGGAAGCAGGATTTTGTCCTTAATTAGGTATCACTTGAAAAATATTTTTTTTCCTCCCCATATGTCGACACAGCATTCTGTGAATTTACTATCTTCTAACCAGGCAACACACATTATTGATGCATTTTAATGACAGCACCAATGTCTTTACCTTTAGCGTAAATGGAAGGAGCAGGTGCTTCTTCAAATCTGCTTTGAAAGGATCTGTCTGTGAAAGGTCAGCAAGCACTTACCTTCTGGGAGTTTGGTTTTATTAGGTAGAAAACTGGTCGCTATCTCAAAACTGTCCAACCCACTTTCTAGAATTTGCCTCTCAGGAAAGAAACTCCTATCCTTACTTAGAAGAGTATAAAATTGATCTCATCAGGAAAATTGCAGGCACTTCTGAATTTCTCCTAGCAGTATCAGTGCCTGCTTGGAGACTGAGGTGTTTCAGATAAACTTTGCACAATTAATTGAGGCTTAAAGGATTTCTCACTAAGGACATAAGTAAGGAAAAAAAAGTCAAAAAGGTTACCCTAAATGACAGTCCCTCAAGGAGAAAAAATATTCTTTATACCACTTCACAGCAGTGACCTAACTAGCGATCTAACTCACCTAACTTGTGAACACTTGTTGGAATCTTGCTTACATTTTATATCTCATTTTAAGTGCAACCAAATAGCATGCCTGAGAACTTAGTTTTTCTAGCCAAACCTTGTAAATTACACCCAGCTTTTAGCTAGGCAAAAAAATCTGTTTGGTTTAGTGGAGAGCTACCTAAATAAGGATGACATACATTCACCACAAGATTTGACCCAAGGGAATTGTGGAAACTTTTAATGATTTTCAGGACATTCATCTACGTATATGATGGAGTGTTCACTGAAAAAAGGAGGGAGGAAAAACAGAGTGCTAAGTCAATCAAGTAAAGTTTATGCACCTGCTCTGAAACACGATAAGCTGAGTATTGATTCATGCTTGTCCAGAGGTACAGCAAGCGTTGACATGGTAGTACAGCATTAAGAAGGAAAACAGAGATTGCACTCTGGTGCTGTAAGCATAAGTTTAGTTTAGAGCAATGCCAATGAGTACAGATAATCACATGGCACAAGCCTGTATCATTTTTGCTACTATTTCAAGTCAAAAGAACAGCCTGAATAAAAAGCAAATGCTTTGAGGGGCTCCCAGAGGTTAGGAATACCTTTCTCTCTGGGACACAAAGTCACTTCATCTATGGTATTAGTGTTCTAAGACTGAAATTCCCAGAGTGCACATGCCTCATTGGATGGGAAAGAAAGTGACTGATGAATTCACAGATTTATTTTACATCAACAGATTGATCAACATTTTCTGTTCTATATCCTGGTTGTCCTCCTGAAAACAAAGAAGGAGGTTAATTTTTTTCTGATGAGCTTATTGCGTGGTTTTTGTAAAAGAATGACTTTCCACCCAAACTGAGGTTTCAGGTAAAAATTCTACGTAGAAGCCATATATACAATTTAAAACCTACCTTGCAAAATTACTCATCTATAATCATTCTTCTTTAAAGCCATTTTTACATTTGCATCTTTTAAACTCTTTGTAAAAGTAGCCCACAGATTTAGGAATATCTTAGGCCTGCACTAGCTTACATGGTCCACTACACTTCTCTAGTTTGGTCTCATAGTCTGAATCAATTAAATTTTGAGAATAAACTAACAAAAACTTGTACTAACAGAATAGATATTATTTAAGTGCTATTATTTACTTAACACTTGAATTGTAGGTAACACTAAATGGATGAAGAATTCCAGCCTCTATGTTGATTACTGAAATAAAATTATTATTTCTCCACAAATTTGAAATGTTTGTTAGAAATGTCAAAAAAAAAAAAAATCTACAGTTTTTTATTGTAGCTGCTGATTTGCACTGAAAAAAAAATATCAGGACTTCCTCAGTCATTATCTGCTCAGAGGTATTTAATGAAAATGCAGAAGAAATTTTATGAAAATGCATTAACTGTGTGAACTCAGTGTTTGTGAAAGTCACTTTACGGAGAGCGTGGAATTATTATGTTCTAAATTTACAGCACACCTGGGTGCTGCACATACCTTAATCCTGTTCTCGTAAACACATTCAAGGAAAACAAATTGAATGAGATGCTGTGCCCATTCAGTCTTGATTCAGTCTACTCATTTATTGCAGAGTTTGGGGGATGCATAAGGACAGAATTATAACTACAAAATAATTTTAAGTGGGCTACTGAAGAGAATACAGACAAAAATTCTGATCATTTCTAATGTCACTTGTATAGAAACAGATGATCTAGAGTAGAAAAGCATGACATAGTTACTCAAAGACATTTCCCTTTCACAAAAAGTTATAATTTCCTATAAATATAGCAGGATGATTGTGTCAACTAAAATGCCAGCTTCTTTGTTGTAGTGTGAAGCTACAATATTGCAGATTTGGTGAATTCCCTTTCTGAGAGAGAAGTAAAAAAATACATTGAAGTTTCTTCCTTCAATGAAACACTTTGCAGATGACAAACAGTTGTGAGCTATACCCTCCTGTCAGAAATTAATGCTTGAATATATGATCTAGAGAGGTTATGACATAAATCAAGGTATGAATGAAAACATGATAAATAGATGCATTTCCTTTCCGAAGGTGAACTCATCAAATGACCTCATTCATATAGACTTGTATACTTAACAAGATTATACAGTTATAATTTACAATTATACCATATTGATGCTGATCTATTGCTCACACTAACATTTAAAAAGCTTCACACACTTGAATGATTCCACTGAACATGTCTTTCAAAACAGAAGCGAACAGCCTTTTAGGATACTAATTTAGAAAGCTAGTTCAAGAACTGTGAAACTCACCATTCTGTGTTGGGCTGAGATGACTCCATCCCACTCAGCATCTTGTTGGATGGTCGTGACTAGAGTTGGTAGCTCCTCAGAGTGAGGTTTGTTGTGCATTACATTATGTAGAGGCAGATGAGAGGTCGCGTGCTGATCACTGTTGCCCTCTTCCTTGTCTCGTGATGCTAAGTCCTGGGTCATTGTTTCCTCTCCATCAGCTGCACATGCAAATGGAGAGGTAGCCTGCTTGGAAGACATTCTTCTGCAAAATAAGGAGACAAAAAGAAAACATTTGTGTCAAACAAAAAAATCAAACTGAAACAGTCCTCTATACACACCAGATAGAAGGTATAGAAGGTACGCTTGCCTACATCAAATAAAATTAATCATACACAGTCAAGGAAAGTACTCATAAAAGCACAGGTTTGGGGAACCAAATCCAAACCACTGAGATGAAGTTTTCACTTATGTCCAGTCAGTGTCAAGGTTAGTAATGTGATGTTATTCTATTCATTTAGACTTGTCAAACAATGTAATTTTGTTCAGCCAGAAAACAAAGAAGTTAGCTTAGTCTTATTTTCACGTTGATTCACCACAAGATTTCAAGCTTTAAACTCCTAGTCACATAAGTATTCTGAATGTTACAAGCAAATTTTTGGAGGAGAAGGTCCCACGTGTTTTTTCAACCTCATTCCTTGTAAGCAGAAGTTATTTTCTGCAGAGATGAGAATTTTCAAATCCATTTCAGATTCTTCAAAATAAGTCTTTTTGCTGTTTGTTTAAAGTTGTATCCGATCCTTACCTGTTTAAATTTTTATCTAGTTTTATATCTGGAAAATGCTGAGATGTTCATGGGGAAAGTGAATGGCTTATCAAATGGATGGATAATAAGTGATTAATCTTTTACAGTTTCAACTAAAAACCTGAAATAATTATGTTTCATTTCATAGTAAGTATTGAGTACAGGATATATTTCAACAAATTACTTTAAATGACCTAAAAGTCTAATGAATAAATGCACTAATTTACGTTAAATGTCTCTTTCTAATAATGGTCTCTTACTACCATCACATATGGAAACACCGCTTTCACCACATGAAAACATAACTGCACTTACATGAAAATATAACTGACTTCAACACAAAATCTTAAAACACTTTGTTTAAAATAATAAGATTAACTACAACTGTTAAAACTGCCATTAACAAACCTGAAAGTAGACAGCTAAAATATATTAGCTATTTTTCCAGTTTTTGGTAACTTTAGAATATCCTGGACACTGAAATTGCAGAGAAACCAAGGAATAAGATCTTCACCTTAATTGCTTTTTAACAATAATTGATTTCATACCATTTCTTTAAAAATGCACAAATCAGTTAACATGGGAAACCACATGAGCATTTTTCAAATTAGCAAATCATTAACTTGCTAGTACTGTTTCTACAGACAAATAAATACTGATTAAAGGGTCTGGAAATCTGAGACTAACAGTTAAATTTACAAATCTGTCACATGCTTTCATGAATATTACAGCGAAGGAAATATCAAGTGCAAAGAAAAATAATTAAGTTAATTCCAATTTAAAAAGTAGTTTTTATGTAGCAGCCCATGTTTCACATAGGATTTAACAGCTAATGCTAAATTTCTCACAATTAATGAGTGAGCTTGGATTTAGTATCCTACAGTGAAAAAAAAAATTAATATAGGATCAGCTAATCTAATTATGTACAGTTCTATATAAAAGTATTACAAGCTTTGAAGTGCTTTGAAACATATTAAAACACTGATACCTATTTAGAATAACAATTCTGTAAATAGAGATAATCCTGCCTCTTAAACTCGATACTGGTGGGGGAAAAAAACATTTGCATTTTCTTTAGGGAAGTCTAAGTGTAAGTGGCAGTCTAATATCAATGCTGCCAATAAGCAGAACTGAGGAATTTAAACCGTGTATTACATTCGTACTACACTAAAGAATTCGTGTTGATGCTGCAGAGAACATGCCAAGAGTTCAGCAGCCGGCATTACTGCATGTACTTCAAAAGGTTCTGGCTCATAATTGCTGTGATCCAAGATAAAATAAATGGTTTACTTTCCCTTTTCTCATTAAAACAGTCATGTTAATGCGATCACTCACATGAAAATATAAGTAATCTTACCATGCTCTATACGATTTGAAAACTAGGCATTAAAACTGAAAGTCACAATAAGGGATTTTCCTTGCTTTCACCTTCTCAACAGATTTGATTCCCGTTTCAAACCGAACGAGCTTCTGCAAAAAGCAATAGCTATGGCCGTTTCTTCTCCATAAATTAATCATGACACAAAACTCGAAATGAAAATGTCTCTTAAGAATAATTTCAACTACTAACTGCACCAATGAATAATAGTGCACAATCCTAATTAAACACAACTCTGCAGCTGCAAAAATAGGCTGAATCTGTCCAAAGCTACGAGTTGGCTTTAAAGGCTGGTTTGTTAGGGACTGTTTTCTTAAGGAAGGCTGGGCCCTCAGTCTTAATCAGCCAATAAATTATTTCCTGCAATTACATTAAATAGAAAATTATCTTCAAATTGGGAATGTTAATTGAAAATCAAAATTCAGACTGAAGTTTAGAAATTACATGCTGAATATAATTAGTCTAGAAAGGCTTCACCTCTATTTCATAAACAGGCTTTTGGTATTTCCTCAAGTGACCACTCAGTAAAGCTATCTGCTGGTAATGTGCTCGAGTGGAAGCACCTTTCCCCTGCCATATATGCTAATAGACTTCCCTCTTCTTCACCGTGTTTGAAACACATAAATACAAAGCTGTATTAATGTTCTCTTCTTAATTTGATTGCATCTAGAAAAGGGGATATCTTAACCTTAAAAATAAAATTGCATTGACAAAGTCACATTCACTATCAGTCTCAAGTCTTGCCCAGCAATTTTTTTCTGCACTAGGCTAGCAGAATGGGTCATGAACAGACCTCAGGTCTGCTATTTTCTCCACTACTGCCCTATGGTCAGACACGTTTTCATGCTGGGATTTTACTGTTACCTGTAGGCCTGGAGCCTACAAAGAGGAACTCAGCAGGCCCCCCAAGCACCCGCTCTCCTCATCGCAGTTTTCTGAGGCCTATTTCTCTTCCCCCTCTCTCCATAGCTCTGTTGAACATCAGGAGCTAGTGCAGCCATCATGGCCAGAGGTCAGCACTTCATGTTTCCTTTCCAGCCTTACCACTGATAGATTTTAAACACTAGGGTAAAAGGGACAGAGATGTAAGACCCTGCTAGGTCAAAGCCTCCAGCTGTTTTTCTCAGCACAGTCATTAACTAAATCAATGCCCTCACATGTACAGGTATTCCAGGGGTCCCAGGTTATGCTCCAAATATTGATTATGGCAGGATTATGACATGTTAAACTGTATAAAATGTATAAATTCTGTGACTGGGTGTCATCCAGTCAATGACTTCCTGCAGGTTTGTACTCTTTGCACATTTGGTTTTACTTAAACAGGAGGAGTCATCCCGTAGGAGTCCATAAGGTCCAAAAGCAGAACTCAGCCAATAACTCAAGGCTTCATCAGACTGAAGGGAGAAGGATCTGGATCACTCGAGTAGTTTATAGTAACATCAAACCATAGAACAGGTTGTGTTTAAACATTTTAATGTTAAACCATAAGCACAAAAACCAGCTTAATTTTAAGCCATTATAACTTCACAACTTTACATTTAAACTATTCAAAATGCATTTGCTAAAATCTCCGGTGAAAGAAAAAAAAATCAATATTAATAGTAAATATGGCTTGTAAAAGGTATCTGAAATTTACTAATTTCCATTATAATTTATTTTTCCTCCTCTTATCAATTAAATTCACTCAAATGATTTAAAAAAAAAAAGTTTCTGATAAAAAATATCTCCCTAGTTATAACCCCTGCAAACAGGGGTTTATAATGGAAGTGCTGACACAACCCTAACTACAGCAGCGCAAATGGTGCCGCTATAATACACAAAATCAAGTTCTATTATTCTAAACTATCCTCGCTCGGGGGGTTTTCTTTACTGTGCTCCCAGACAAACTGCTGAAGCATGAAAAATTTAAATGCAATCAAGTGGGTCCAATTCTACTTTACTAGAACAAGTGTCTACAGTGGTACAATCTTAAAAGAAGATGCAACAGATTTGTTTGGTGCTTTTCTTTCTTTTTTCTTTTTTAGCTGTTTATTTATAATACTGTGCAGTGGAGATAAAATAAGAGAGGAAATTACACTCACATTATATCAGTATATTGATTACACAGCACACAATCAGAAAGAAAACTACATTGTGAAATTGTTGCTTTGGTTAAATTGACAGATTAGCTGAACTCTGCAATCACTAAAGGTAGAAAATATACCTAATGGGTATGAAAAAAGGTTAGAAAAAGCCCTAATTATCTGGAGTCCTTTCACCTACTCAACTTTGAGAATTAGAAAAAAAAACTGCACTTTGATTTTCCAAAACCAGAATGAATTCTATCTCATTCTGAACTTGAAGCTGAAAAGGAGTGGGCTATTTTATCAAAGGCAAGGATTGGACCACATTTTCAGTCAGCCTCAACATCAAGACAGTAAAGCCAAAACTGAAGGGCTAAGAGGTTTCATCTACGTAAAACTAAATGGATGGCTCTATTATATATATATATATGTTATAACTTATATGTGAATCTAGAGAATAAATTGTCTCTGCTCCAATGAAGACTACCAGTTAGATTCTAAAAGCATCAGTTTTCTTTTTTCCTACAGACATTGTGTTATACCTTCCTAAACACAATTACACTTTTTCTTCATTTTTTTTTCTAAGACTTTTCTATGGTTTCTCCTTGTCTGTTCTTCTTTTAGATAGATGCTTTAGAACAAATGATAACTCATAACAATGGCACAGTAGGCCAGACAGTATTTCAAAAGCATATAAACTAAGTGATAACAACGAGGTAAATGACAAAGCAGATCTGTATTTGGCCAGCAACAAGATTCTGCTCTGCTCCACCCTCTCAAAGCGTTCAGAAATGTAAAGGCATGTCTACACTGCAGCCACATAAATGACGGCTTTGTAATTCTGGAATATCCAAACCAATTTTAAATAAGCTCATTTCTGATAGCACTCCAACTACAGTAGCGTAGTACTCAGATGGACTAATTCATCCTGCTTTACTGACTGCAGTATAGACATAACCCAGGTCTACAGCTCCAACAGTAGATTGGAATCCGATTAGATTAGAAATACATTCACTTACAGAGCTTTTATGAACAGTCTCCATTCCTTTTCCCCAAAGTGCCAGATTAAAGTACTTAAGTGCATGATTAACTGTAAGTATGCAAGCAGTCCACTAATTTCAAATTGGACTACTCTGTTTCAAAAAGTTAAGCACATGTCTAAGTGCTTCGGTGACTCCAGAACTAAATAAATTAATAGAAACCATTTTTAGATGTACTCATAACCTTTTAAATACTTCCTTCTAAACTTTTACACTAACCTGAGGTTAGTGAAAAGTAAAAAGCAGCCCCAGCAGCTTAGCCTGCTCCCCCCTTGCTCTAATAGAGCAACAAACGCTCACACCTCTCTCATAATTTTACAAATGACCTACAGGGCCCTCCCTTACAAAGTCAGCACTCAGATTTGTGAAAAAATAAATGCACTGCATATTTGTCTTTGCCTGCACTGCCCACAGCATCCTCCTTAACACCTATGGCCCAGCAGCTTACCCGTCAACAACTCTATTTTTTTCATGGATTCTCAGACCTCTCCTGAGACTCAAGTGTATGCCCATGGAGCACTCCTCATGCTATCCGTTTTGCCACGGAAGTTCATTTAAGTATGGGCCTGGTGTAGTGTGGAACAAACTGACATCACTGCACACTAGTTGCTGGAATAATTCCTTTTTTTCTAACTGAGAATTAGCTTATCATAGCTGAAATATTCAGGAAACCTGATTTTTATTTTTAATGAATGCAGATAGCAGTTACAGCAGTGGTCAGATAGACTTAAAGAAAAATGAAAATTCTTTGCCAGCAGCCCAAACATTTTGTAGCTTTGCCTCTGGACAACAATGTTGTGTGGACACACTAACGTAATTCATTGTAAATCTAATGCTGTAATCTGCCTGCCATTTTAGAATAAACAGCTATTTCCTAAAATTATGAAATCTCATATCTGATTTGAAGGAGCCTTAGTAACACAAATGAACAACTAGTAAAAGACTTCAGTCTCCCAGGGCCCCACAGCCTAACATAAATCCCTGTACACAAAATCTGTATAAAGTGACAGCACAGCAAAGGAAAAAGTCTCCCACTCTGTTTCTTGTTCGGAGCCACAGCAAGGCCTAACACAAATCAGCTCATCTCCCTCATTTTGCAGAAACACTACAAGAATTAGTTACATGTCAATCATAAATATCATTTCAATATTAGACAGTCTGAGGTAGTCATAAGAAACACTAGGAATTACCTTGGATATAAAAGTTTGTGAAAATGGAAGTAAATATAATTCAAGACATGACAGCAGTATATTAACTGGGCACCCAAATCTCTAGCTGAGATAAGCATCCAGCTAAGCAATACACCCACGGCTTCCAAGATATACAGGCAGAGCTATTCTTGCATTTGTTTTTCCAAACCAGACAAATTACACTTCTCTTAATAGATATGAATGCGAGTCACAAAGTTTGACTTCAGGTTCAAACTTCCTCAAGGCTCACAGAGCTTGGAACAACTTTTTACGGTACTTCTTACTCATAATCAAACAATGCGAGAGCTAACAGCCCCTTGGAAATTTTTTGGAAAGCCTTTCTCCTTCTGCCATTAAAGTAAGCTGCTCCAGCCATGTAGCCACAGTAAAATATTAGGGGTGGGGAACAAGTTCCTGGCTCTCCATCCAATTGTTGGAAACATTAAAATGGATGCAGCTAAACAGCCTCACAGCCCCTGATGACTTTTCAGTGAAAATCTGAAGTGTTTACTTGGAGTCATAAAATGTGAAAAATAAACCTACCTTTCTAGAAGGCTAACTGTTCCATTCTCTCTATTTACTGCCAGGAGTTTTCACTGAAACATGCCA
Source organism: Gallus gallus (assembly GCF_016699485.2). Taxonomy (NCBI): domain Eukaryota; kingdom Metazoa; phylum Chordata; class Aves; order Galliformes; family Phasianidae; genus Gallus; species Gallus gallus. The sequence continues at coordinate 11,006,933 of NC_052536.1, forward strand.
AAGGTGAACTTGCATTGAAGGTAGTAAAGGGCAGTGAAAGAATAATCATTTAGCACCTGGGCTGTGCTCATCTTCGGTCACTGAAGTTAATATTTTCTATAGTTTATATTTAGCTGACAATATTCCTGTCACTTTATTTAAACAGCTTGAGACTGTTCTTTGGACTGGAGCTCATATGCCCTGGAATGCTTTGACTCATGAATTGTTTCTCCTGATAATGTTACATCACGTAACCACCTCTGTTTAATTGGTCGGTATTGGCCTCTCAGTGACGACTGCCTTTAAAGTCCTATGACTACACCATGTGTCTCTGGATATCCAATTTCCTACTGTTGGAAAAAGAAAAAAGGCAGTACTGACTTCCAGCTATCTTTACCAATAACTACGGGAACAAGAGGGAACATGCCAAGAACTTATCCATCAGCAACTTATTACGATTTGTTGTTTTAGGCAGCAAGTAACAGAATATACAATATAAATAAAAGCAATTGTTAATAATAAAATTAAAAAAACAATGGTTGCTATAAATAAGTATTAATTCACATATTTTTATGGAATACAATAACTTAATTGTTTAGATAAAGGATTACATAAATGGTTTTGATAAAGGATGACTAAAAATACTAAGAATTTATTTTAGCACATTTAGACTTGGAGCTGAGAGTGTATTCAAAAGACTAGAGTTATTTTTTTCCCTAATAAAGCCCGTTAAGAACTTGTTCTAATAATTCAGAATTCTTCTGACCAAACCTAAATCTGGAGGGTAAGGAGATCCTGAAAGGTTCGTTAAATCCTTCCAGTGCTCTAGGAGACACCAACTTCAATGGTAAAGTACGGCATTCTGACCTTTTTTTATTCCACCAGATAATCTTTAGGAGGTACTAAGATGCCATGTGCTAAGTTACACACTAAATTTACCATCCTACAGGTGCAAAAACACAAGGTCACGTGCCGTTCGTCTGCACAGCTTAACACAGAAGTGAAACGTTTTGTCCCCAATCAGATTTCCTGCCCCTCCCTCTTCCCAGTCTTCTGAATTCTGGTTTCTCAGTCAAGCAGATCAGCTCGGCAGGCACTGAGGAATCTCAGTTTCAGGCTGCCTTGTAACCAGTTGCATTAAACCACCTAATTACTACCTCCATGTAACACGAAACAACAGCTCTGCAGTTCAGTTTTGGATTGTCTTTTTAATCAAAACCTTACGCTACAAGTCTAAAAACATTTCTAGCAGACAAACTATTTCTAATTCAGTAGAGGTTATGCAAGCATCAAAGCAGTTAAATATAGGTGCAAAACCATATTGCCAGGAGCTGTTAGTACCATGAGGTAGTGTTACCTGACAGCTTGGTGAATATAAAATTACTTGTTTCTCCAACTGAAGACAATCAAATTGTCACCTTCCATTGTAATAATGCACAACTGGGGATCAGCAAAGTGCCAACGTAATTACCAGCAAGAAAACAAAATGTAACAAAAATATCAAGTCTAAATTTCTCTAAAGGGTAAACACATCCATCTGGCTCTTCACAAAGTAAAGTAGGAGGGATTTTATTTTTACCATCAAACATCGTAGTGCCATTTAGCAATGAGATTTATATGCCTTTCATTAAGTGAAAAAAAAACAACCAAGGAAGGTGATTCAAGACACACCAAAAGTAAGCAGAGCTGTGGTAGGATGGTACCTGTGCATATTTAAAGTATTGCAAGTGTGTATAAGTGTGTATCTGCATTATGATTATTATAAGCTCACATATATGAGGATTCATACAAATGAATTCTGACTGGCATATGGCATACTTTGGCACAAGCTATAAATGACGTGCCACTTCTGTTTATTTACTTACATGACTTCACTCTAAGAACTGAAAAGGAAGTTTGAACTGCAGACTGCCTCAGAGCTGTGACTTTCAGGATATTAAAACCTAAGAAAATGTTTTGTAAGGGGCAATCTGACTACATGGGAACTAACGTTTTCACTATGGATTTCTTTAGGTTATTTAGCAAGCTTCATAGTCAGGAGTGAAATTTTGGTAATGCGGAGATCTCATAACCAGAAACTTTTATATCTACAGTAGATCTGGGCATCCTATAAATTATAAAAGAGTATCTAGGGCAGGGTATATACTTGAAAAAATATTTCCATCTAGATCATAGAAATGAAGCTGAACTCAAATTCTTGTTGAAAAGCTTGTATTATAGAGTGATACTGTGGATTATATTTCCCTATATTAGGATTCTAGTCACAGTGAAAGTTCTTGAACATTCATTGATGCAAAAGCACAGCACTTTCTCATACTTCTGAAGTACCACCAGCACTGGTGTAGTTAAAAAATGGAGAAAAGACAAATATGCAAACCGAAGACCCTGTCTTGAACATTGTTTTCCTCTGAAGGAGTACTCAAGAAGGGTAGCAAGGGACAAGAAGCTTTCTTCCACACTGCCCAATCACACCAGTGTCAGATGCAATCCTAACCCTTGAGAAGAATGAAAGCACAGTGGCTGCTGAAGTACATCATTAGCCCTGCAGAAGAGGGTAAGGCTCCACGTACCCAAAAGCACCACTGGCAACTGGTTATAAGTGCTGTGTGCACAGGAACTTGACCGCTGCAAGGTTCTCAGCTGGCACCATCAGTACCAGAAGGCTGGGCCTTCCAGCTAAAACCTGAGCGCAGGGTTTGGCCAGTGATCTTTGCTCTTGTGTGCTACGCTGCATCATACAACACTGCACCTTCTCGTCCACTACCTTCAAGACTGGATACACTCCAGCTGACTCCTCATCGTGGCACTGTTTGCAAGGGGTTACGCAGCAAATATGGGAGCATAGATCAGAATATGGGTCAGTGGGAACAGAGGGAAAAATGTAGTAAAGACCCACAAGAATTATGATGTCACGGGCATTTTGATCAGATAAAATCAAACGAGTAAAAATGCCCTACTTCCTTTCCACAAATGAGAAGCTGAAGTTTTTTTCAGAATCCTTGCAAACAGGCTTTCATGAGGCAGCACTGTGCACAGAATTTCTTTGGTTTTTGAACAAAGGCTTATACAATCTGATCTTCACATATGATAATAATGGGAACCCTAAAATGTGTTTACAGACCCTTTACAGGAACCACCTGATTTACCAGTGAGCTGCAGCTACTACTGGGATAAAGGATAAGTTTTAGAAGAATATTGTAGGGATACTGTGCCCAGCTGAAACTACCTGGGAAGTATTTCAGATTTATCTACCTCAGTTTGGCACTGTGGTCAAGAACAACAGCACAGCAACTTCTCTCCTTCTTCCCACAAGCCCTCCACTGCTTAGGCTGCGCAAGCATGAGCAGGTGGGACACTGGTTTTTAATGTGAATTTATTTCCACATGAAAAGGTTAAGACAAAAAGAGAAGTAATTGAAACAGCCTAAAAATACAAATAAAATATTATATCCTCTATTAATTAAACTAATCAGTTGTCACTAAGAAATGTACAAGAAAAGGAAATTTAAAGTTCAGTGTATTGAGACTTCGAACCTCCTATCCTTTTCACAAGGTCTACAGATGAAATCTATACCCATTTAAACTGCCTTTTCCTTCTAAAGCAACTTAAATAAAAAACAAAGTCTTTTTTTAGGGTTTTACACATTTTAGGGTTCCCATTGTGTGCATATGTGAAGATCATAGTCTTAGTAGGACATACGAAACCAACAATTTCAAGTATTTTCATCATAACTTAGTAAACTAAAATCAAATCAGACTCTACTACTAAGCAGCTTCCCAATGCAAGGTTTCTTATTACTATTTTAAGGGCTTCATTAAAGTGTTTGCATAGGTGCTAAAAAGAAACAGAATATTTAAGAAGTAATTGTCACAAGTAAAATTGACACAGCATCACCATTCAGGTTGGAGAGAGCTAGCAGGGTCTGCATACAGTGCTTGGAAACTGCATCAACTAGAAAGGAAGCTACAGAGTTTCCCTGTCTTCTGGTGTCAGATCTACAAAATGCCACAAAATTGTTAGGCAGAAATAATTTGCAATAACTGAGGACCATCAGCTATCTAATTTTCATTTGATCTGTAACGAGTAGAAGGAAACATGCAAAGCAAAATCAGTCACAAGGGGAAAGGTGAATAGTGCCCAAGCTCTCAACTGCCCCCCATTTCCAAGTGCTCAAGTTCCATTTTAGTATTTCCGTGTCCCAAAGAGCACAACTATGAGAAAACCAAAAACCAGCACATGAACCAAAGATCCAATTCATTGAAGTTGTCCCTAGATAATTAGAAAGCAAAAAAAAAAAAAAAAAAAAAAAAAAAAAAAAAAAAAAACCCAAATGTTTAAAATGGAAACCTAAAATGTTGTCGGTGAGTGTAAATGTATTTATCATTAGCATTTAAATTTAACTAGATCTCTAAGAAATGATTTTAGCTGAAACACTGAAATATTCTATTATAGCTTGTGATGCAGTATGTTTACCATTGAAATACACAGCTCTCTGTTGTGGTTTTCATCTCTGACCC